>NW_019213392.1:0-52798 GCF_002532875.2 Varroa jacobsoni
CCCCCCCCCCCCCCGATAAACTCACTCTGTCATTAACTTCACAAAAGCCATATCGACCCGACGTCGCATAACAGAAATTTTTCAGGCCTTCAAGAAGAGAGAATCTGACGTTCTGAGTAAGACCCGGCTTGCTATTCAGTTTCAGATCTGATCTGGTGTCTTTATGAGAAGGCCGGAAAGATAAAACTGACGTTTTTTTGTTGTCGTAATTTTTAGTTTTTATAATGCTTCAATTAATATGAAAAATTTTGCAAAAAGTTACGACGCGAGCAGGAACGATGCATGTAATTATCGAACGAAGTACACCGTACTTGCGCCTAACTTTTCGTTTTGATTGAATGCAGTGGTTTTCCTCGATGAGAACCTATCTCTCATACGATAAATTTTCGGAGATATGTAAGAAAAAGGAGTTGAAAACCACCATTAAAATGCCTTGCTAAAGCCTTATATCTACCGTATAACAATCGACTGCCCTGGTGATGGGGAAAAATCGTGGGAAAAATTACAGCCATCAGGCTGACAATTAGACTTTCTCAATTCATTTGTACAGGTGCACCCCGTAGCTAAAAATGTTCACCAAAGTTATTATTAGACATTGTGATTATCATGTATTTCTTAATGGCAGTATTGACGCATGGCACAAAGAATGAGGTGATACTATAAAATGAAATGTCCGGATTGACTTACTTGTGGCAAGCGCAAGTCTATGAGTATCCATATCCAGGCGAGGTAAAGAAAAAAAAATCACTGACATTCCTCACTCGCATCAATCGTCTTCAGAAAGTTATATATGCAAAGGACCTAAGGTTTCTTACTACGAGAATGCTTCTATTCTTTCGTCTGATAATTATCTTGAACAGTTTTCATTCAGATCTTACGTATGGTCAGTCCTATACCATACCCTAGTCTGTACCGAAGCTAGGCAATTATCAGTGCCTATAGTTCAACTGAACTCTGGATTGGTTATACCGTACCCCAGTGGATATCATCATTATCTGAAGACCGGTAGTGATCGTGATATATTTACAGTAACATTTAGACATATGTTTACCTGTCAGTACTGCACCTGTCTGTTCATCAACGCTGCTAAACACACGTAACGCAACATACCCCTACCAACTCTTTATCCACGCGATGTTATCGAAATATAGTTGTGACGCATTTTGTGGTGATGCCCTTTAGTATATACTATACTTGGCTACTACATAAAAATAGCTTAAATACGCGCTTTCTCTCCTTCTTTTTAGTCATCTTAGAAATCGTGTTCCTACTGGTAGGTGTAATCATTTCCGGTCTTGTCAATCTGGTTTGTCGTCTGCCCTCGGTCATGATATATCACTTCCGGCCAACAGCTCTGCTGCATCTCTTGGCCGGCCCAGGGAGTCGTCTCTAGCCAATTATTGCTACGTTATGTGATGCGAAGAAAGGTACAAGGGGCAGCGCAATGGAATAAGGACAACCGATCACCAGTCGTCATTTGGTGAACTAGTCCACGCGATGGCAGCCACCATTTTTCGAGTTCGGGAAAAGTGTAGTAGGGAAATGTCACTATCTCTATTTCTTGCTCCCTTTGAGCGTTCGCAGTCCGTCAATATGACATCGATGACATTTCTGCAAGCCCGAGCCAATGACTCGCGCGCTCACCGAGCCACCGCAGTTGCCTGTCGCGCCCAGGCTGTTGAGTAGATGCACCACTAAACAATGGATACGCTTTTTGTCCTTGAAAATATCGCTTAGCTTCTGACAAGTACGGGAAGCCAAAGCTAAAAAAGGAGACAAAAACGGAACAGAGATGAGGAAATATTCCCACACGCGTAGATGCCATAGTATTTGCAGAAAGAATGACAGGCTCAGGAACCCAGATAGATCTGAAAAGATCCCGCGTAGTAAACAGACGATCTACAATCATTGTATTGTGTGTATAAACTCGTACATCTAGATATGTATGTAGTGCCTACGTTTATAACGTATGTATAGTGCTATGTATCTAAATACTGGCGGAGTTTGTGTAGGATATACGACGATCTTCTTGATCTACATTTCTATTTTGCTGTCACTACATAAATTGAGCTTAGCTAGAAATAAAGAAACCAAAAACTGCTCATTTCGTTTTCGTCATAAAAGTGCAGGGACTCAACGCTAACGACACAAATAACACGACAACTCCGGGATCTAACATAAATTGTTACTAAGATGCGCCACAGCTTTGGCCGTATTTCATAGTCTGGCAGGCTTTTGTTCTCTGCGAGGTCTTCGTCTTCTGCCGGTGGGGGGGGCGATCGCAATTCATTTGACAGTCGCCTTTCCACCGCGTCTCTGTAAAACAGGAGTTTATAAACATGCACCATGTATGTATGTAATACCTGTCTCCCGGAAAGTGAGCGACAACATTGTTTGTGTACCAGATCTACACGCTGCATAGTTAGCCACAGTCGTTGTAACTTTTCCGTATCACTTTGCAGGTGCTGGTCATGGCGGCGACAGTGGTAGCGGCAGCTCGAGTGCCAGTAACAGAATGAGAAAAAAAGATGTACTGAGTAATAAAGGTTATACAACTTCGGTCAGTCTGAGTGTGAAGGTCTAAAGACTATAGTTCGGTAGGTTCGTGTGTTATGAGAGCCTTTCACGAAGCGAAGTCGAGCATTAGGACGTTTACGAGGGTGTTACCTGCTTCCCTTGTAGCGCATACACGAAGGTGAAATTAGCTGAAACTAGACAATGACATGGTGGAAAGCAGAAGCCCGCAATCTCGTTTGCTCCAGGGCAGTATACCATACACCTCGGAAAGAACCGCTATCGCTAGACAGGGCTCGAGCCAATAGCTATTAGAATAAAAAGAGTTTGTTTTAGGTACGCAGACCGAACGAATCGCATTAAAGGCTTCTGCAATATCAGCGATTGATTAGCCATTCTGTTGACAGGAGCGCTATAGCTGTGAAAAATGATATGATTCTGTACCAACAGAATCCTATGATTTTTGCAAGCAAACATTTTTTCCCTTTCATCGATTATAGCGTGAAATAGTGAATACAAATTTCGAAGCATACCACAGAATTGACAACTGATGGCACTTAACATTTCTGCCACCAAACTGAGATAGATCAGTACGATTACTCTGGCTATAAGATGTCGAATGTATAAACTAGCTCTCCATCAACAACAAACTCCATCCAATAACAAAAATCCATCAAACTTTACATATTTATATCGTTAGAGGAACGTTTGCACTCACTCACTCACTGATCAATACGTTATCACATAGGATATAAATCTCATGCGCTTCCGCTTTGATGAAATCGACAAGACGTAAAAATGACTACCCCAAAAATCGTCTGCTAATTTTTAGTGGCGGGTACTTTATTGGTGGTTTTACGGTTTAGCACCACACAGCTGGTCAAATTTCCACATTGTAATATTCGTCGTTTATTCGAATAGAGATATCCTACTATGCGTCGACAAGAAGATTAAACGCGTTACAAATAATATTTATCTGTTAATTTGCAGTCCTGTCGTCCAGCAGCGGACGTCGATTTTTCTGTCTACCTCAAATTGGTGTTCTTCTAAAAACCAAGGTTTTTTTTCTGATAGGCGCAAAAATATACAAAATGCCTTATTGGCTCAGTATGCTAATTAAGGGAGACGGCTACTTGGCGTTCTATGACGATAGTAGAGAGTACGAGGATAGCATCACTACCGCTACCGCGAGTATTAAGCGCTTAGTACGAGTGGTAGTACGTCTTTTTACGATCTAAGTTTTCCGTTGCAAACAAAAACGCATCGACAGCGGACTTAACAAATATATTATAAACACACATGCTAGCATTAGCGAATGTTCTTGCATGAATACACAGTACTATATCAGCAAATCGAAAACCCCTCAATGAAACGAAGTCATCGGTGCATTAGTGATTGATAACTTCGAAGAAACGTGTGTTTCCTGTAGTACATACTGTACGTGTATGGCGCTACCTGTCTTCAACGAAGAACGCGGACGTACTTAAGCTGTGCTTGGGTGAACGGTGCGGGCAACGGCGTTTGAATGTGTGGGAGTATTTCCAGATGTCCTTTCTGTTTGGTGCGTCAACGTTGCTGTTACTCAGACTTATGATAACAACAAAGTACACCGAGTAATAGTGCATGGTCCGCCTTCAAATGACTCACTGTGAAGTGAAGGCCGGAAAAAAGGGGCCGCACCACCGTGCGGTGATTGCCGCTGTAGATTCAATAGCAGTATCTCTTCGTCACTAACTACCTAACGTAACTTGCGTCGTTTATTAATAAACTATTTGTATAGTGTTAACTATAGGCGCTATAGAGAGACGCACGTATACATGTTATTCCATCATGTCAGGCTTAACTAGTTACTCTACCTGTACACTGTACAGTATACAGATAGAGTAACTAGTTTGTTGTAGTTTGATAGAGTATACTGTATAGGATACAGTATACTCTATCAAATGAAATATTACTGGCCAATTCTGCAAGGGTGTATCCTGCCAAGTTACATTCGCTGCCATGTCAGTTACGGTCATGGAAGCAAACAGACATTTACTGATACTGCGCTGAATCGTTCGTTCATTTATATTTCTCCATACAATAAAAGTTAAAACTTCTCACTATCATCCAAAATGTCGTGTGTATTTTGTACATGCACAGGCTACGTTCGGCTTGATTGAATTAAGCGAGCCCCTCACCGACTATCCTTCAATTAGATCTATTAGGAAGTTGCGTGAATAATTCTAATACGAGCTATTTCGTTAACAGAATACTCAGCTAAATGGATGAAAAGCCATGGCTTTTTCCTACATATATAATACGGGTTGAATTTTGACAACGCAAAACCGATGTATCAGTGCCAGCCCGCTAAACAACTTGTTTTTCCTTACTCGTCTCAAAGCTCGTCGCTAAACTAGGAGGATGCGCATTGTTTATAGCGGATTACATTTACTGCTACGAATATATAGTTACCTAAATCAAGGCCACATAGATATGAGGCAATTAATTCTTGCATTTCTAAGCTTACACTGATGTCCAAACGATGCTAAAAGTCGCTATGGTCCCTTTAGCAAAATTATAGAGTCCAGATACTTTCAGCGGTTTGTACGACTATTATACTCACGGCTATTAACGCTCACAACTTGCGATTTGTTTAAAAAACTTCGTTGATACAAATAGGCCATAGAAATTTTAAATCAACTCATGGGCTTCAAAATTCACTACACAAAATCTGACAGAAACTGTGACAGAGACATCTGAGAGTTCATAATAATAAATCTCGGTAGATAAAATTATACTAGATGATCGCTTTCTAGGGGCATCCAAATAACGGTGATGGTGCATTTAGTAAGCCTGTTAAGTAACGTTCACTGCTGTGCGAATACGAACAATTCGCTAACATAAATCATATTGATGTTTATAGGGTTTTCTCTTAAGTCGTGATGCTATTTTAACTTTATTATAATTATATACATATATTATGATACGTTTTCAACGAGGAAGAGTTCCTTCTTAACTATCCGGAGCCGTGAAAAAGTTGGTCAAGGAAAAGGTTACGAAACGACGAGGTGCGCTGACTGCACAGAGCAGCGAAAGTAATAATAAATATAACGCTTAATGCAATCCTGACTGGTCCACAAGGTTGCCTGTTGATATCCTGTACTTGGCAAGAAAAACTTAGACCATATGTGTTATGCCTTTACTCGGTGTTTCCTGCACACTTGCTTTTCTGTGCATCGGGCAAGTTCGTTTTGTGGGCGGATGTTTGCGTTCGTAAACTGTATCGTCGAGGCAGCATCGTAGTGTAAGGATTTCTAGTTCTTGTTAGTCCTGCGCAAGTAGATAGGCAGCAAATAGAAAAGACAACTCATTGTTAAAAGAGAACAACAAAGTTAACGCGGACAAACACATCGCCGAATCTATTACGTTTATCACCCAAATGATAAACAGACCCCTTTTGCTGACCCCTAATCAGAGCCGTTCTTAGAATAAAAAAGCTTTACATACAATTGAAATGGATTACATCAGTTACAAGCGCTCTATAGTAGCACTAAACTTGCAGGACCAAACTCTCAGGCTCCGTCTGTTTTTCAGCGGCGGAAAATTGAGCTTGGTCTAAAATGCCTTTCAGGCGCATTGGTCTGCTAGCACAGAAATGTTAGTGTTTTGTAGCTCTGATTAAAGCAAAATAGTACAGAAAAATATTAAATAAGTCTTTAACATGTGATTGAGTTCGTTGAAAGAAATAGTCTTATTAATAAGACGCCGGAACGTTGAAGCGTCATTGTACCCCGAAACGCAAAAGCATCGGTCAAGGTAAATGGCATAAGCTATAGAGATATACGTGAGTGAACAGCGCTACGTGGATTGAGCTCTTGCACGTTTCGAAAAAAGCGGCTCGCTTTTTCCACATTCAGGATAAAATAGTTAAACGTTAAATACTGGAATAATAAATAAATACTGAATTTTGAATAAATCACACTCGGGTTTTTTAGTTTTGCAATACAATTGTATAGAAATCTTCTATTATGGTTGAAGAATAGCGTGATACTGAATTTAACCTCAACTTCAGAGAGATAGAATACACTTTTCTTCTACTTACCCAATGAGACCACTGAAAGTGCCTCAAACAAATTGACGATGACGCGCGGTTGACGCTATAAATACAATAGTGACATATATCACCTATTTGCACTAGCTAAAGGTCATCGCATTGACGCACGTTATAATCGTCAGATCTGAGAAGAAGCCAAAAGATTCATAGAGAAGATTCTCGATGTATCCTTGCAACACGAGACTAGACGTGACTAAACGTAAGATCTAATAGTCTATTGATAGATTGACATGATCAGGACAATCAAGCAATAGGCTCACAAAAAAAATAAATCAACCTTATACACACTTAATTTTTACTGTAGTCAATCAGAGTTTCTTAAACTAGATTCGTTTGGCAAGCATCTATATACATGTCCCGGTTATTATCCGAGCACCATTTGTATCTGATCATCATTTGAATCAATATTGATATCTGAAGCAGCATTAAGAGCATTGAATGTCCGTTACAATTCTTAAGGCACTGTATTAAAATAATGACAGCAGCTACTTAGACCGTGCCATCCTTTACATGGCTAACCCTCGTATACCTAGTCCGAGTGAAACAGCATGTGTGTCAAAACCATTTACTTAGAATAGATGTGCAGTAAGATTCCGTGGATAAATCCTGCGAAAAAGCATTGCTTTTAACCAAATACTCAACGGCGCTAGTAGTGGCGGCGGCGGCGGCCGCGGCGGGTACCAAACAATAGACGGAATTTCGAGTCCTCTTTAACCTGGGCACCTATTCGATAACGAGCACTTTTGCTTTTTGAAAAATCAAAATAGAAAAAAGGTCAGGGAGAGAACAGTACATTGAACAATGCTCCGTAGATTAGAAGGACGTCGAGGTGGCCGAAGGTAACGTCGCCCGTCAGGATACAGACAGCGGAAGCCCCTCACGGAGACAGTGGGTGCATACGGGATGCCGTAAGAGAACTAACGTGAAGATCGCAGTGAAACCTTGGCAATATTCGAGTATGCAAATTTTGTTGCAAAATAGCCGCTAACAATCACGGAAGGTAGTGTCTATTATAATTGGATCGTCTGTATTTGTAGGTAACGACGAAACCCATTCGTTTGGTAAAGAGGCGATAGAACAGCAGTCGAATGCTTGACTCTTGCATGGTCGCAGTACAGAGCGCTTCGGAAAGAAAGTCATTCAGACTTTCTTTCTCTCACTTCTAGCCTCAGATGGAAGCGACAGCCGTATAGATTCACGACTGTTCTGCTTTTGAATTGTATATTTCTAAAACGAATGAAATTCGCTCGATTAATTAATGCTAATCATTGCTATATCGTTAAATATAGTTTTTCACTATTTTTTACTAACAAATACAAAAACCCTATTGTAGGAAAAAAACAATAAATTTTCTAAAATATATCATTATTCTACAAGGGTTACTGCCATCGTGCCCTTTTTTATCATTATGCGGCATTAAACTGATTGTCGGAACGCCTGAAATATTGTGAAAATATTTTGATAATCGTGATGCTCCCTTCTACTAACCTGTGCGCAGTTTGACCTGAAGTACACTATAGATTTAACGATAATTTGTGTCCGTAACCGTAACGCACAACTTTCTCCATCACGCTATTAAAATCTCATAGCATGTAGTTTCCAACGGTCGTTTAGGTACACCATGGTGAGCTGCTGATTACCGGGTTAACAAAAACTTCGGCCTAATGTTTATCCGGTTAAGAAGCGCTGCGATGACCAAATGAGGAATAATGGACCGTGGCTAAATACACTTAACGAAAAGAACCGCTGAGCTCCAATCGAAGCCCTGCCATGACATGAAGAGACGAGGTAAACGCTTCCGTAAAGCACTGACTACAGCCTATATTGCATACATCGTTATTGTAGATCAAAGATTATCCATTTGTGCCTACATTCAGGTCGTTGTTTACCCAAAACAAATCACATTGACAGCATTAGCAATAATTTGTTGCAGCTTGGCCTGCGTAGTTTATGTTAACCGAACAACTACGTTACCATCGCCACTAGACGAAATAAGGACATAACGAATAGTAATATTAATCGATTCACCCATTTCCTAACATAAAGCAAATAGTCCCAGGAAATTGCACGGGTCGAATGATGAGTAGGGCATCCAGAACCCATTCACAACGTAAAGTATCATACTGCTGTCGCCCGGCAAAACAAGGCCAAGCGATGGCGTCATTTTTTCCAAGTTACTTAGCTTTTCAATACATTTTCGTAACTAACTCACGACAGCGAGGGTTACTTCATACTCTGATTTCAGTTTACGTAAATTTTTTGTGTAAGCAGTGCGAACTTAGCAAACTGTGCTGGTGCTGCATAATAGGAGCAGTGTACGGGCTTGGTCACCTCAAATCTCTACAAAAATGCCGATGCATCTACTGGCAAGCCAGCGGTGGACCAGAGTAATCTATGGACTGCAAGTAGCTTCGAAAGCAGATGGGTTCTTAGCGGTAAAGGATACTTTGCTAAAGTATCCTTTACCGCTTTGGCTCAACGTAATGGCGACCCGCACTTTCACGGGCAATTGAAACATTTTTTGGACTCATCAGAATCGTGTGGGTTATAAACTGTTCACCGTCTGATAGCACAGTATTTTCCGGATAGGGACATTTGGAATAGGGTACGTGCGTTCGTGCGCGTGTGCTAAGTGTGCTGGTGACGAAAGAAGGCAGTAAAAGTAGGTCTCCTTCTACCCCGTCGGCAATGACCCTGTAAATCTACCGCTGGAGAAAGGTGTTAGACGCTAAAAAGTGAAGGGAATAGACGGGATCACCACAAGTACTACCGCGACAACAAGATAGATCTCAAAACCTCATGGCTCGTGCAAAACACCCTCATTCGCGTTAAGAGCCGGAAGTAGTACGAGCCGCTAATCGGCTTTTGATTCAATGAAATTTCGTACGACACACGCACGAGAAGATTGCGAGGAGGTCTGCACAGTCGGACGTAGCAAGCACTAGAGGACACCTGCCAAAGGATAAGGACATCTGGCCGGATAAGTGCGGCCGTGGAATGGCAATAGGTCAAACTTCAATATACCAATGAATACACTTGTCAACGTTAAGGCATATAAAAAAAAGTTGTAAGACATCAAAATGCACTCCTGGTAAATAAGTTCCATAACGTAGTCGAAAAGTTGTGTTGCTCTGCTCTAATGCTATTATTATACTTAGCTTGTATTCCGATCACAAATGATATTGAAAGTTTTACATTGACTCCAAAATTGCTAAATATACATTGTATCTCTCTGCGAGAGATGCCAATTTCGGCAAGTTTCTCGATTTTGAAACGTTTATTTCGGTCGACTGAACAATTAAATTATTCGCAAAGTGTAAATTGTTGTGAAGCATGCACACGCTCGCGTCGCGGATGGATAAGACGCTTACCTTTTCATGTATGATCGGTAACAAATGTCTTCATACTAGAAGCAATGATTTCCAGCTGTCTGGGAGCTTTCCCTCGAGAGTTTAGACGGTGATCCAGGTAGAGATGGCGAAAGCGAAACTGGCAACAGCTGTCAACTTAGCACTGACCCTTAGAGACAACTCACGCTACACCATTCACTGGGCTCACTGGTCAAACGTTAGATACGCGACCAAAGCGTAATGCCGGCGGGAGCTCTGCAGAGAAATCTGCGTTACATTCTGTGTTGGTTATTTCACAGAGTCACAGAGAGTATTACGAGCGCGTACTGGCTTGTTGTGATACATTTGTGAGAGAATGAAAAAGATCACGTAGAGGTAGATCCATTAAATGCTGCCTTGAAAAAATACCTCACGTAAATTCTTCGAAGAAAAACTTTGAACTTCCTTGTTGATAATGGCAGATTAGAAACAAACCCCAGGGAAATACAACTCAACAATTTCTAACGAAGAGAAACCGCTGCGAGTTCACTATCAATCTGACGAAAAGGCCGACCAGCCTGTGTTGCCAATAGCTCGCTAGCTAAAAGCAAAATATGTAGGAAAAGGAGATTGGCAATCGCGAAGAAGCAATCAATACAATGCTAGCAAATCAGTTAGTAGGTTTATGTATATACGGTCATTGAAAGTATCGTTTCGTAAAGGGTTTTTATTGTTGGTGGTGACGAATTTTTATATACAATTATCGATTTTTGTGAAAAATAGTAAAAATAAATATTGATTATTTTGAGAACCAAATGGTTATTTTGGAAAGGTGGCTGATTTCCATTACGCTCGTTTATTACATTAGTCCAAACAGTTTGTCTGCATGTGGCATCGTACATACATTATTATATATAAAGCCTGTAGGAAAAAAAAAGCATAATGCCCTTTTAACTTCGTTCTTTGTAATAGTTTATAAAGTATAAAGGTACGCTAGCTTTCGTTCTGCAAACGCTCCGCAGCCCAAGTACCCGGCACTTCCGAGAAAATGACCAGCAAGCAAGAAAACGGCGAGCAGACAACGACAGTACAACGCTGTTGTCATTGCAGCTGACATTGTTACTGCAACTAGCTTCATTAGGCATTTATCTTCCGGCGGAAGAAAGGAGTTGGCGTGGAGCCACGGACATGCCCATAGCGATAGTGGCCACGAAACTTGACCGTTGGAGCATCGTTGAGCGGCAATCGGATGTCAAAGACGTTGGCTAGTGCAGACTACCCATAGATCAACAGCTAGATGCAGAAATAATCTATACGGTACTGACTCTTTCGTGGCATGGCAATAATGTCTGCCGTCACGGTCGCAGCACGAACTTAAAGCATTCATGTATAATACATTCTAATAGTGTGACCCTGCATCTAAATCCGCACTATTACGTAGGCTTACTAGATATATATAGGCATATCGTTACGTTCATGTATACGCATACGGTCAACTAACAACCAGCGTGAGTGTTACATTATTGCTAACTTTAGGATCGGCCTATGATATTAAGTCTTTAATATAGGGCGTTTGCGTACAGAGCTTTACTGCAGGATATATACATAGTTAATCGGGTAACTGTTTACACGGCTACAAACAATTTTGCAACATCAAAGTTTAACCTCTGAAGTGGACGCATGATTGAGGATCAAATTGATGACTGATTAACGTTCGTATTTGTTCAAGTGTACACGGTGAGGTTTTACAGTATCTGCAGTTTCATGTGCTCAACCACATTATTATGACCAGGTCGCTATAGGGTCCACTGCGGCAACGATCGTACTTCTCACATTTGTAACACATGTGCATACATTAATTGAGCATGAATTTACGTGTCTAAAGTTCAAATGGTCATCTCCATCATCTGGTGATTTGCTCTCATTTCTTGTAGCATTTGAAACTGGCAGTTTGTTGGCCTGGCCCGGACAAATTGGCAACCACTATGCTCAGTTCAAGGCTATGCTAATTTCGATTGGGAAAGCATTAGTGCGGCCTGAAGGAGAATCGTATTTGTGGGGCCAGTATTACGCGGACCGGTTTTGACAAATAAAGATTGATGATCGGACCAGGCATAACCATAAGCTCGGCTGAATTGCACTTTTTTTAGGAACTAGCTTAAGGACCAGCAACATGGCCTGTATAAAATAAGAAAAAAACACGCACGAACATATATCACCCATGAACACGTCCGCGCCCACATTCTGCCCGTCCCTGCTACCGTTATGTCGACTAATTGAGGACATCTATTTACATAAATACAACGCGGAACAACGAGTTACTCATTCATGGAAGCTGATCGGCTCGTTTACGCTATGCACACACGAATATAAAGTGTTTAATGACAGTTTTCTTGCAATAAATTTTTCTTAACATTAATTACTTTGTATGCGATGGAACAGTCGTGGCCATTTTGATGTGGACACTGTCACAAACGCCAGCAAGTATTGACACCGTGCATTGGCGTGCGACATCAAGAACAGGTATTTATTTATTAGAAACATTTTCTCTCCAATTTCTCGTAAGGACAGGCCAGTGCACTCTGACCCGACTGACAACTAGGCGGTTGTTCTATATTAGAAAATCCTTTCACATACATTTTGTTACAGATCAGATTTGCACCACATACTTTTTACATATGATTTGCCCTGCGCGTTCCGTTCGGGCGACCTGTGCCCTAACAAATTACAACGTATTATTGTCCTATAGCCATAACCTGGTTACTATATGCGAACCTCATACTTTTGCGTAACCTTACCCCCACAGATGAAATCTCCTCACGGTATTGTTTATGTAATATTTACCGTGTCTTCTTTGCAAGCGCAATCGATACAGAAGCAATTAATGGCGATAGGTGGCATCGCTGTTGAGGGGTTTCACTCCTTTCAAAAAGCACTAACTAGTCTATAGTATATTTTTAAAGCTGATCGACCTGGCTATTTTTGTACCGTTTTTTAAATTAGGTGGCTGTAGTTATTATTAGTTTCCCTGGCGGCTGGCGGTCAGCACTAGGCTGGCACGCCTAAAAAACGGGTTTTTTTTTTTTACCTCTGACGCCTACCCCCTAACAATGTTAACTATTGCTTCCATTTCGTCCGCGTTGTTGAAATTTCATCACGCTTATATTGTGTATATGCTACACAGTCATGAACAGGTCAACGTTTTGCTTGTGAACGACCTAGTGGAGAAGCTATCTTGGGCATCTTTCAATTCGAAATACGTTCTCGTCGATAGACAAGGCCAAAAGTCGATATTATGGTCATAGCGTTTTCTGTTATAGTTTATTAGCTTAAGACATCGAACAATATTCACTGTCTAGCGGAAGGTTTTAGCCAAAGGTCTCAATTTTAATCCAAAGTCTAAACTTAATCATGTTTGTCTGATAAGCTGGGCTACAGTGGTGTATTAATGTACTACTCGCGAGGACACGACGTTAGAAAATAGAATCAAGATATCATCATTAAGTGTGATATACCGTACACTTTCCTGACTTCACAGATAAAAACGAAATCGTATTTCGTAACTGCTATGGCGTCTTCCTTGTAATCCTAGTGCTGTAACTCAGTATTATTTCAAATTTATGTCAAGCGATAAGGCTATACGAATCACTTGGGTAGGGTTATCTTTCGCGGTTGTTCCTACTTGCTTAGTTTCTTCAGACAGTTGGACAGACTGAAGCTATTTGGACTTCGCATTGATTTATGTTAAGGTACAATTAATTTTATCGAATCCCAATGAGCTATGATTTCTAGAAAATCAAACTGACGACAATAGCCGTGCCTCAGTCACGTTACGATTTAGATCGGTTGAAGCATTGCTGAGCCGAGGCCCGTACTATGGTCCTTCAAGACACGCTCGCGGACCTCGGTTGCTAAACAGTTAATCCCGCGTCGAATATTCTTCATACATTCACGAGGTTCAGTTATTGATATATTTGCAGCGAATGAAGTTTCAGGGTGAAACTCATTTACCATCAGAACGCCCAAAAGAATCTATCGCGCCTACATGCCAAGATAGATATAACCTCACTTTTCAAATTGCACCTGCGCGGGCTGTCAAACGCTAAGCTCTATTTCGATGTCTAGATGTAGACAAGCTACTGGAACACTATCTGACACCGTGAGCGCTAAAGCTTGCAACATCTCGTTGAAATTTTTAAGCAACAATCGTTCCGTCGTCGTCCCCGGAAGCCTAGGCCGTCGTTCAACTGTCTGCAGTTTATTCAACAAGGTCCAGATGACCTTCAAGCCTATGGCCAAGGTAGAATTTTAGTTCTATCCTTAAGTCTTCATTTTCAAGACGACCTGTCGGAAAAGATGTGCATGACGAGGGTAACAAGACCTTGAACGGCTGAATGCCCGATTGATCGCTGATGCAAAACGTGGACCGTACAAGTGGGTAACGCATTACGGCACCTCGACGCCTTGCCCGGTTAGGCCTGTGGCCCTCATAAATCACTTTTCGGAGATGTTTACTTCAAAATATATGAAACCACACGCGGTGCCTTTTTTGGGACAGCGTAGGAAAAGGGGAACTTAGCACAACGCAGTATCCTTCAACAAGACTTCACAGCGTGGGCACTAATGTAAGGTCTTACGAACCTACGTAATAAGAAAGCCGTCGATCCAGATAAGTTCTACGACGAGCACCCACCTCGAATGCGCCGTTGTTCTGGCACCATGGTCGATGGCACTATTTAATAAATGTTTGCATACTAGTGCATTTTCAGTCCCGTGGAAAGAAGCTATTCTGTTAGTAATCGCGCCGTCATCATAGAGGGCAGTAGCGAAAAAAGGCGTCTGATTTAAGCTGTTTCCCAGCATTGCTGGCTAAGAGTCTGAACAGCTATTCGGAAAGCGCGCACACACAATTTCAGTGATGAAGTGTGGGATTCGGAAAGAACGTTCCACAAAAACGGCGAGCAGGACTCTGATGGTCGATGTTAAGAAAATACTGACCACATCGTGCAACCCGATATACGCGGTCTTTTTTCGATTTTAAGGCACCCTAAAATTCGGTGCCCTGGGACAAGAAAACACCCACAGTAGCCGAACACAGCAAAACAAGATAACCGTCGACGAAGGAGTAGCCGGACCCCTTTTTGACCGACAAACAACCAGCCTTGGTCAGGCTTCCTCTCTTTTTTGGTGGAAGATCTCTCTGATCAAATGCAAGGGCCGAGGAAGTTAGTCGAAGTCATTTTGCATGCCGACGATTGAGTGGTATGTGTGTCGAAGTTTCCGAGTGCAGTAACCGCTAGGCCGGGTTTTAGGCTAGATTTAAAACTGATCGTACACCTGCCCGAAACAAAGGCGATGATCCTTGAAAGGAAAGGCAGGACAGTAACCACAAACGCGGTGCTTGGATAGATTGCATCTTGCCTATACTAGCCGGTTTTCTTCTTCGAAGTTGCTTTTCTCCGCGAACGGCAGAGCCACGCACGTCACCGAAGGATACTCGTTCTTGTACTGACTTTTATATATGAATCTTTTTAATACTATGAGCAAAGATGACTAGATAGAATTTAATTGATTGTTCAACCCTAGCTGCTAACACTTAATCTTTCTACTCGCTGGTAAACAACTCGATGTCGACTCTGACGTAACAAGAAGCAAACGCTTTGTAGACATTGCATCACAGAGAGACAAAACTATGACACAATAATCTGCTTACTATTATACTATCACATGATACTGACAAAAGAGAACTTGCTCTTATATGACTACGACCTTAGATAACAATACCTACTTTTTCTCGCCAGAATCAGTCAGATGTAGCGGTGTTGATGGGCATGTTGTTAGAATCCTGAGATCTGCGTCGGCTTGACCGAAGAGGCTAGCTTCTTCTATCGTTTCCATCGCTAAACTATGCCTGTTCACCCTGGTACCGTAACCAGAATCCACTGCCCGCAGTTACCAGCGATCTTAAACAACTACTAAGACTGTAGTCGATCATCGTACGTCTTTGCTATTTTCATATAAACCATTTTATGTTCGGTATAGTAGCTACTGGCCGGTTTCAAAAAAAAAAAAAAAAAAAACCAACTAGCTTTAGCGGCTACTCGCAAGATGGTTGCTTCCTTTATGAGAGGCACCATTCATATTTATTTATTTGCCGATAAAAATATTTAAGAAGACGTCACTCAATATTTTGTTTGACCACAGGCGTAGCACTGAAATAGCTAAGAACTTCAAATTTTCTTTATAAGTGACAGGCCCTGTTAATGCGGTTTATCTACTATCAGCATTCTATCCAACAATGTATGTCAGTATCAACAAACATGCAATTTAACTGGATAGCTGTATGAGTGAGCAAGCCATCATCAAGGGTTCTAACCATTATTTGGTGGCCGAGACTTCAATTAATCTTTGACTGTTAGTAGTGTACAAATTTCAGGCAACAACGAACGCATGACAGAATGCCGAGACAAAAAAAAGGCAGTCGTAAAACCAAGAAGAAGCGTCTGTCAGGAAACGACGGTGAGGATTTGCTGAAAATGATCGGTTTATCATCTAACCCCGACAAAAAATACATGACCAATGAGTCCATAAACCTTCTCGAGGAGATCGGAAGGTGCTATACTGAAACTGGGCGACACACTGGTGAAACTGAAGGGGATAACCTGTTAATGTTGATCGGAGCTAGCTCAGCAGATCAAGCGGTAAAGGCGGTAAATTGTGCCCCCGACCCCTCAAGTATTATCGGTAAGCAACCAGCTATTTGGTGTGTACGGTCACGTCCGATGATGATGATGATATTATTTATACGATTTCTTCTCTTTATGATCGTTGTCGTCCAATTTAATCCGCCTGGCACGAGCACTGAATGAATTTCATCACTGAGTATACGATTCGTTTCTGTTTACTGTCTAGCTCAGGTTCAGGCCGACGCGCTGGCACGGCGTAAACAAACGGAAGAGCAAGATCACGGAGGTTATCCGCAAGGCATACGTTAAAAACTGGCAAAGCAAAGGAAGTATTTCTTGAGACATCGACTAGCCTCCAATAGGTGTATGGCTACCAATCAGCATTTCCTTCACATGGTTACTCACATGTTACAGAATTACTCACATGGCCATAAATGTCACGTAATATTTGTGAGTGATATATAGGTATAGGGAACCTTATCGAATGGACAAAATCCACCGGGTATACGTCTTCTAAATTTTGAACTTCCTCATTAAAAGAAAACTTCATTCGGCACTTAGCTCTTACTAACAGCGTTACGAGTGGTAAATTCAGGTATGCATCAGTGATAAGATGAGCTAATACAGTTTACAAGTAAACGGAAATTTACTTCGACACTTGAGTTCTATCTTGTACGACTAGCAAACACTTCAATAGGGGCCAGTGATCCGTTCTTTTTCATTACTTAATGCTGGAATCGACACGGCATCATTCACACTTCACTGAACTTATTCTTACGATGCACAGCTGGAAGTTTTTATCTATTGCAAGTAATGTACGGCATTAAATAACTGAAATTAGAAAACAGGAGATGAGACCATAGGTGTACAGTTATAATGATGATGATAATATATATGCGAAAACGCTGTGCAGGCAGCAAATGGGACGTGGAGCCTTTAGTATAGGCCCAGTACAAATCCGATAAATGGGCTCACCTTAGCACGATGTGATTATTTTATCGCATAGTTTCGAAGCCGCCAGCCATGGCTGACGCGTGCACAACGTCTCTACGATGAAAGCCCTTGTAGTGCAACAATTTTATTCGCTGTCTATGTGCAAGCTTTCGTCTCCGATTCCTTCTTCTAATCGATGGCCTCTGAGCCTTCGATTTGTACGTCTGTGCATAGTGACTTCGTTGCTACCGCTACAGCCATGGAAAAACCACTTCGTAGGTCCAAGGCCGTCGTCCGAAAGGGGAATGGATCTCGGCTACCGATGTTGAGGTCTGGCGAGCAGCCAGGACGCTAGCAAAATATATTGGTACGTAGTGGTAATGTAGTTAATCGCTATGAAAACCATCTTTTCCGCCGCAATAGATTGGCGCGTCATAAACGATATATATACTTCCGAAAATAGAATTTATTGTGTTATATCGTGTTTTTCCTATAAACCTTACACATGTCCATATGTACTTTTGTGTAGGGATTCGTAGACAATCCATTTATGTTATTTTATAACACCTGCACTAAAATTTACCACTAAATGCATTGTTCACTCAAAAATATAAAAAACTAAAAAAATGCTTCGTAGGGCTATATTGAAAGGCGACTCATCCTGACTACGGTTATAATATTAATAAGGAATCATAGAAAGTGTTTAGCCTTCAACGGCTTCAGCTCTACAGATGTTTGAAGTCCACCCTCTTGTACCCATACGTGTTCAAAAGTACGGAGCTAAAATCTTTAAAATTCGTCAAAAAGTAGTGTTGGACTTTGTTATTTCAGTCGCATAGTGATACTGGCATGCCTATGCCTTTTGTAACAGCTTTGATATAGGTAACAGGATTCCATTTCTTGTGTTCCTTTAAAAAGCTCCATTTTGACCAACCACCCTGCGTATTGTAGACCTAATTGTAGTCCCATTTGCCCCATGACAAAGAAGGAACAAATATGAATATGAGCGGTAGAGTATTGGATGTAATCCTTATTGTAGAGCACGATAAAACGAAGCGAAGATTAAAGTGTACGGTAGATTTGTTGCAACACTGGAGTAAGGCTTGGCAATACAAGCTTTTTGGTATAGTCCCACCCATTTATTATATACAGAGTGCGTACGTTGTTCAAGTGTTATGTATACTTATTCAGAGAAAAACTTCGAGAAGGACCGTGGTGATCTAATCGTTTATTAACTGGAATGGATATGGATTGCAGTATCGCTGTGAGAGCTTCGGCAGACCGATAGGTGGGCGTAACATAGAACAGAAATAAATGCGAGGTGGCTATTGGCGGATATACACGAATGTGAACTGTATTCCCGTATCAGAAGCCCCCGTCTAATGTATATACTGGCAGAGTATTGGGGTTACGGTTGTCCCTTAATATTTTATATAAGCTTATCTCAGAATTGGACTAATCATTTATGGAAACAGGCTCCTTATAATAATGTTCATATGCGGTTTTGTTATCAGTGTTTCGTTACTGTCTGTACGACGGCCTTCAGTGGTTTATCTATCGTAGTTAGTTATTAATTAGATTTGCAATGGGATTTCAGCAATCCTATGCGTTCCACGATACCGGTTCTTAGGTATTCGGTGTGAACTCGTTTAAAGGTACCTAAGTTTTGTTTACTTTACGGCATCCGAAGTAATTTGTCATTAAGATATGTGTTCTTTGTCTGCGTAATGCATATACGTTCTTAGGAACACTAGATATAATTTATCGGCAAAGAAAATATTCGTTCGTCAGATCGAGCGCAGATACCTCTGTTCTGAAGCACTGACCCCAGGATAGGTTAAAGGAACTGACCCAATCGCTTAGCACATAATACGCTGTTCATTATTAATGGCTAGTCTGTGTTTACTGCTGAGTTCTGCCGTCCATAATAATAACGCACTAGCAGATTCAGACTTTAACTTATCCGACCAGGTCGACATTTTCCACCGACAAACTGTAGTCACGTCCATTGGTGACATCGAAAAATCACCGTTACCCGCAACATGTTCGCCTTTAAATTGTGATCTTGTTCGTGGCTGTACAAATTCAGCAAATGTAAGAAGCCGAAACCAAAGATTTACTTATTGTATAACTGCTCAAAAGTTAAATGCAATTCATTAAATAGACTAGTGTAACTAACTGATGCAAGTTCTGCACTAAGTTGCAAAGTTTCGCGCACTGATATTGCTACTCGAGCCCGTCTAGAGACTCCATTTCTGGATTGAGAGCATGTTAAAGGTTAATTTTAGCGTAGAACGCGATAGTGGAAATTAAATCAGTTGTGATAATCATGGATCCGCTTAATCTTCCCCTCGCATTCGATTCGTGTAAATAGCTATTTTCCGGTTTCCGTGTCCAATCGTCAATCCCATCGTTCAAGCTCTTACAGACTCCGGTGTCAGTCTACTCGATTTTATTTTATGCACCCGGCGGTACCCCCAAACTCCTGATTTGTCAGGAGCAGATGAGTAAACTAGTTTCTAGAATACATCGTGAGAGTGCGTACGCACGAGTTCCCCGAACTTCGTTAGTGGATGTTAGTGCCGCAGTTACGTTCCGTCAATTAGAGTGGCTCCCTTTTCAGTTACAAACGTGTACTTTTCCCTCGTACCAAAGCAGCGCTGATGTTGATCAGACGGAAGTCTTGCCAACCAAGCGACTCAGATGTTTCAGTTACAATAATACCATCAGTTGGCAGTAGCTTCAGACGAATATTTTATAATGTGGATACGTAGCGCGTGAAGAAAACCCGGGTAAAAATGTAAAAAAAACGTAATGTAAAAAATGTTTGCGATGAATGTAACAAGAGTCCTTAGTGTAGTCCATTCGTGTACTGTTCGAAAAGTAATAGAACATTTCGTAGGATCTGCAGAACCACTGATTAGATGGACGCACCGCGTATACATTACGCCAACAGGGAAGCAGTCAAGGGAACGATTTTTGAAATGTCGGAATAGATGCGTATATAAGTGGGAAAAAAATGAATTGTGTATTGTTTCTGTTTAGTCGTATGATGGCCTCAGAAAGGAGAGTGTAATCGACCTCAATAACAAATAGCAAGATGGCCGACTTCCGAACCTTTGCCCTGAGCCTGTGTACTGTTCATTCGAAGAAACTACGTACTTTTAATTGCCTATAGCATAAACGAACCCATTAGTTTAATTTAAAGAGTTGAACAAAAACGCCAGTGGCTGTCCGCGTAGCAATGGAGAACGGGTATCGAAGATGCGATGGTCACGGTTGATAAATACGTCGACACCGTGAACATCACGGTAGTAGCATTCGTACAGGTGCTATGAATGTATGAGAACTAAAAAAGGTAAGTTTAAACGATACAATGACTGTGGGGGGAACTGGTCCATTAGCGGACAGGGATCTGACGTCCGCGTCCGTTTCTCTATTTGGTCAGGATTGCAAAGTGGCGAACTATGTTCTCAAGTAAAAAGCGACCAAAAAGGATGGTACGTTTTCTGTCAAGCCTCTATCCATTATAAACGCTGACTTACAGCTATGGAGACGAGGTTACTGGATAAATAGCTTTTAAAATTACAAAAATCAACCAATAAAGGATCCAGAAGGAGAGCAGCAGATCAGAATCAACGACAGTTCGAAGAACACCGAGGTACAGCCGCGGCGCTCGAGCAGCTAGATCAGCTCCGTGGAAATCAGTTAGCAGTGATATAAGGCCGCATCGTCGTCCAAACATGGTACTCACTGTCGTGTCAGCGGAACCGAGAAGTACCTTCCTTTGCCACGAACGCTAATAATTAAGGATCTTCTTTTCTTAGATACGGCGCACTTAGGACGCGGCGGCTTTCACCAACGACATTACAACTATGTTAGGGATTGATCTCGCAGTGCTCGATCGGGCTAGGCTTTTCGAGACGTTGAACTTCCATTGAAAATTGCTCGATGAAGTTGCGAAGGTGCTACAACATTAGCGTTCCCTAAATTGACGATCTAAGTGGGTGTATGAGATCCTCGTGTTGTTGGAGACCTGGGCGATTAATCTCTTCGGCTTTTAAGCCGTAAAGCTGCTCAGCTCGGACAATAGCGACTCAGAACGTCTCAGTGGAGGTGTCTATATTTCATAATCATAAGGGGGTGACGTCTAGCAAGACTATAAAGTTCGCGTTATCGCCTTACTTGGCCCACGCATTTGCATTATGACAGGCTTCTCCCCACTCAAGGTAGAAAATAATAGAGAAGCTCATTAACGGTCTGGAAGCACTGTTGCTGCCCTTGATCTTCCCCCTAATCATTGTGGGCAATTTTAACGCCCACTTAGACCGACCCAACTTAAGTTGCACATTAGCGCTCTGAGACATGCTTGCAGGCCGTAGTTGCTGGCTAATGAACTCGTGCTCATTAGCGACATCTGAGTGACGCGCCGGAACATCAGTTATTAATATGTTTGCAACGAATGTTACCCAAAATAAGGTTCACTTTATAATAATAAGGAATGACTCACCCGGAAAGTACGAGTAATATGCCCCGATTGCTATAGATCTCGCGATGCTGGTGGGATCATCCTAAGCCTCCAGATATCAGATTCCTGTCGCGTAGCCTGAGTGTAGAATCTTCTGGAGCGCATACACGAGGTAATCTTAGTACCTCATGCCATCAGCACCTCGAAATAATTCAATCGTCGATTCTCTTTGCCTCTTACGGAAACCGCAGTGTCTGATTCGATGGTCCCTGTCGCCTCACCCAAAAAGCCGAAAACGCTTTCAGATTGCCAACAGAGTGCAACCCGCGGCCCCCAAAAAAATCTGTCGAACAGTAGACATCACACAACGGAAGAGAGATCAGAAGATGTCGAAGGATGGACAAATGCCAGATGTACAGCGGCAGCCATACAAATAGCTAATACGCCGTGGCTCGATTCACGTCTAATAAGCTTAACTACACTGGTTAATCATCTCGGTGGTATGCTTTTGTCGAGCGATACGATCCTTAAAGTGGTGCCACTGTTCTCAACGGTCGGTGAGGAGTTTTTCACAAAAGAGTGCAGCCTGGTTGAGCAAAAGTTTACTGAGTTAGAGGTCCTGCACGTCCTCGAGAATCTGCAGAACAGCAGAGCGGCCGGCTCGGACGAGGTTCGCAATTAGTGCTTAAGAGCGCCCTCGTTCTGAGTGCGGTTTATGTCTACGTACCGCCACTTCACTGCCTCAGTACTAAAACGTTCATTGTTGGCGATTCTTAAAGGCAACGGTGTACAGTTTATCGTCGTTATGGCTCGGGATCGCCAAGAAAAGTGTAAGTTGTAACTACTTGCCAATTTGCTAACCAAAAGATTATTCGTCTTCACAAAAAGCAGCAAACGGAACAATGAATTTCGGCAACAGCATTCGTGACTGATAGCATGCGGTGCATTAATGGTCTATGTTAAAAAAGCTTTTATAGGCGGTATATCTTGATATTAGACTTTCATTCAACTTCGCGCTTAGAGATGAGGTTCTGCGTACCCTGGGGTGCGTTGATGTACCATGAAATGGGTTTGGCCTGCTGGCCCCGACCCTACAGGACAACAAAGTGATAGAGCTGCCCGTCTTTCCAAACGACTGGCCTCACCCAAAGTGATAACCTGAACCCCTTTCTGTTCTCAGTCTTACAGATCTTCCCCACAGAATAAGGGACGCAGCTTGACTTCGCACACCACGGAAAAATAGCAAAAAAGTTGAATACATTTTGTACGACCAGAACCGGACCTCAACTCGTTTTTCGTTCACAACAGCGCTCCGCCTATACCACCTTAGATTGGCGGTAGCGGCTTACGGAGTGAATATAATTGGGGAAAACCTTGCAGTAGGTAATCTCGACCTACTCAATCTAGTGAAGGTTGTTTCTTGGGGCGTGCTCTAAGTCTTCATCATAGTTTACCCCCTGCTGGTACCCTGCTATATATATATATATATGCTTGTCGAATATATACCATGGAAGATATATAGCCCATGATAGATAAACGATATTATACAATCAGGAGCTTTAAGCTGACAGCGAAATTAGCACCGTCGCAGCTAGTTGCTTTCGTAACGGTCACCGAACTTACGCTACCGGTTATGTGGTTCGTGTATGTAGTGGCATAAGATATAAAACGAAAGCTTGTCTGAAGGCGGTTCTGTTTCGCTGAATTAAAAAAATACATGTTAATGCACTTTCTCCGAAGAGTTTAAATAGAATTGTTGGAAGTTACAAGCGTTAAATTCTGGCATCAACCGATTCTAAACAGAAAAATAGAAAACTGAATGCTAAAAGAGCTTAGTTTAATTACGACCTAAAATTGCGCATGATCTATAACTTAATAATTTGTAAACTTTTATTGAAAAGCTGATCACTGTTAGACTGTTATGTATCAGAATAGAATGCAATTTATGGAAGACGATATGCGAAGCCTCCATACCTTGTGTATATACGGAATCAGAATATATATAACGGCCGATTTTATACGGTTATCTTTAGAGCATTTTTTGATTTGCAGTGGAATATTCAACAATTTAGCACAGACTTGACAAATGCAATATAATGCTCGCTCGCAAAGTATATGTATTAGTTATCAAATGGGTAGCGTTGAAGCGCTATATGTAACACAACGGCTAACTACCCAGCGGAATATTAAGCATCATAGGCAGGTGTGCTGTAAGCCGTGTGTGCCACCGGGTCACACAATAGCGGGCGCAAAACGAACTGTCGTTCGTTCGGTACGTATCGGTACGACTGTTGGCAAATTGTAGCAGAAATTCACCGTTTAGATGCATTTCTGAGACTGTATCAAGCAAAAACTTGTTTCTTAGGCAGCTGTTGTTCTGTAGTCAAACGTAGATACATAGTGGAGATTGCTATTAAAAAAACAGGTAGAAACCCTTAGGTACTGGTAGACTGACTCCCTTACATCGTTAAAATGGCGCGAAATTTCGAAAATTAGAATTGACTGTACGTCGCGCACGCCAAGCTCAACGGGAGCGCTCTGTTACCTGTTTATCATGATTACTTATCATTAAGCTTTGATTGAGTTGACAATTTACAGTGGCATTTATTTAAAGTAATTGAAAATGTTATAGAACAGATGTTATGATATTCAGTCATTATGAGAATTCAACAAAAGCAACTAAAATGGTCTCATAAAAACAAACTCCAGTAGTTCCCGATCCGTACAACGTACGGTAGCAGTTGCAAGACGCTATAAGTAAGTGCACATAGGTACACTTAGGCTTAATCCGATGTACGAGGTGTGAAACATGATTTGACAACAAATAAGTCCGACGTAGTACAGTGAACGATGCATGGCACTTATAAGAACGAGCAGCGACGTTCTTGCGGCTTCCATTTACATCGGAATGGGTTTGAGCGCTTTTGGGTTAACTGTGAGTTTACGAAACTTTGACGTTGGCCTTCGATCTAGGCCTGAGACAAAGAGGAAGAGATTTTTGATAACAAACGTCCAAGATGCCTTGGATCTGTAGAAAGCATCTGCACAGCCTGAACCTGCCTGAGCGAAATTAGCCTCTAGGCGAGTCGAGAATGGGTCGAGATAATGTACTGTACCTAAACGGTAGCATAAGCTATCTTTACTAAATGGAATTTGCTTATGGACTTGAATTATAGGCTGTCCATTTAGGGGACAATCACTTCGTTTGGACGCTGTCACACGGTTGCAGTCCTCCTGAAATCGACTAAAACGGGTTCTAATTTACTTTACAATTTTCACAGCTACTTCCTAATTTGATTCAAATTCAGTTTGGTAACCTTTCAAGTAGATCTCAAGAAAAAGGACGTCAAGCGTCGAAATCATACTGTTTTTCACCTAAAATTTATTATATTTTCAACCTCAGGTCTAAGGTAGAATTCTGTTACTGGCTAAAACAAGCATATGTCGGCATTAATAGTATTTGGCAGCAGATCATAATTTCTGAAAAATGTAATTTACTCAAACTGCCCTAATGTATTTCACGAAAATCTAAAGAACATCATGATTCTATAGAGTAATTTATTGTGTAAAGTTTGTAGAGATGTGCATATGTCTATGTTTATATTTAAAACAATCAAACGGCTTTATAAATCTGCTTACTGCATCCCAATCCATAGCTGAGACCTCCGTAATTATAGCTTAAGTATTTACAGTGTTATTCCTATCTATGAGGTTGTGTTCGCCGTTGATGGTAAGGCCTCGGCAAGATTCCAGATCGCCGCTATAGAGATAGGCGAAATGTTGCATCCTGGTTGGAAATGCCCGGAGCTTCCAGTCGAATATACGATAGCACTTTTAAAAACTAAATCGTTATTTTGAAAAGAGAGTATACGCTATAGTAAGTTGATGATGAAGTAACTGTGTTGGAAGTTTGACGTTAGAGGAAATAAGAACTTAAAGGAAACGCCTGATAGTGAGGCGAGCTGAGCGAGTGAGAATAATACTAATAGTAGCTGAAATTTACACAATCGACTTCGGTACACGCGCAGCCTTCCATCGTTATCAACTGAATCTTCCAGTGATGTTTGACCTTTTCGACTCTGTGGTCTTCATGAAAACGACGACTGACAGGACACACATCGGTGCCGAGTTGTAGCATGACAAGGCTGGGTATGAATTTTGAACGAGCGCATCTAATTGCACGGATACAAAGGATGACGGAGAATACGATTCACCGAAAACGCAAAAGTTGATGAAATCTTCATTTCATTGAAGATGTGGCTTTCACAAGAGAAAAGGCCACTATGGTAAAATTAAATTTTTTTTTTTTTCGAATACAAGATCATTACATAGAGTTAGTTTAAAAAAAAAAACTGGAAATATGTTAAAAAATTTCTAAGATAAATGAAAAAAGTATTGCTCCGAAAATAATGCTTTATAGCTCTCCCGTACCTATTGATCCGGCGACATTAGTCTGATATTCGTAAATAACTCTACTCACTGTGGGAATACGCAGAGTTCTTTTAAACGTACGCGCCAGCCTATCATTATTCCTGTTCTGCGTGATACACAATCAGTTTCCAGAAGGGTCTATGGGTACTGAAGTGAGTAGTGTTCATGAGTCGGCATAATACTAAAAAAAAGGTTGGAGTAGAGTTATGTGGTTCGACGGACCTGGCACTGGCAATTTTCAGAAACTTCATTTGTCCCCCATTTAACCAAAATTTGACGCAGGTAGAGCGCTTGTCACAGCTCGTTCTAGTGAGGTCTATTTTAAACAAGAACTTCGGTGTTTATCTTAAATATTCTTTACGATTTAGTCTGTTCATACACACACACACACACATATATATTTATGGAATGGTTGCAGATTTGGATGAGTTAGTACTGAATCGAATACATAAGAACCTTTGCACATATATGTATACCAAATGCTTTGTTAGTCGTTTATAACTGTTTAAATATTTAGGCTAAACTATAAGATATTTTCTTTTTTATAATCTCTCCCTTGCATACTACTAATTAATCGACTCTGAAACGCTCTATTACATATACCTACTCAACATGCACGAAGGTAACCCAGAGACAAATTTTGTCCGTACACAGTCAAAACTGTTTTAGCGTGTCGAACGCATGCTAAAGAGTTGACCTTTGTCGGCCTTACTCAGTTATGTTTTGTGCTAGACACATCTCGACAGTTTAAGAACAAGCTGGAGGGTGTTGGTAAGGCCTTGTTACTCGTGTGGTGATGAGGTAAGTATAACGGTAGCGACCACACGTTTGCAGTTGTTTTACCTTCTCGTTCCTTGCCAAAAATTTTCAGAGCCTGATTAGTTCTATAGAAGTTGGATGTAGTCATTTTCGAATTTAACTACTTTGACTGAAACCGCCACGCGTTAAAATTTGCCTTAGAAAATGTCCAGGCTATACGTATATGTATATATATTTATATATATATATATATAGAGCAACGAAAACCACATGGTAACCTTTAAGCAATCGGCATTACGCTATGGGAAAATTTTATCCAGCGCAAGTCGTCTGGCTATCGTAGTAGTAGTTAGAGCGACGATGTATTAGTACCGCCTATTACAAATGCTCTTTATTATCGTCTTCATATAGCTATAGCGACGGAAAAGCCGTAGAGTTATTGTTACATGTACGTATATTGGCAGATGTTTGTTGTTGTTATGGGTATCGCAATACGTATCATGTGTTATGTGGGTGTAACTTTGTTCTCATCAGTCTACGAAGCTACGTGATTGTTTGCGTATCTGGACGGAAACTCGAATAAGACAATTTCTAGGAACTGCAACAATTGGTCAGCCTCGATGAGTCGACATGACGTAGCTTATCAAACGATGCATCCGAGAGGGATTCAGTGTACACAAACGGATTTGCAATCGAACATATGCGACGCGAATTTTCGGCCTGGGTCGGAGATCGGTGATACATCGGACGTACTTTGCCAGACGGGACACCTACAAGCAGTGGAATAGAAGGAGATGTACGTCTGATCAGCGCCAAGAACTTTTTCTTTTGCCTGTTTGTTTTCCTCAGGCAGGCAGGCAGGCAATTACATCTGTGGAGCAGACGGCCATCCGGTATCTTATCGTTATCCATTCCACTGTCTACGTAGCCCGTAACGGAGGCACAAAGGAAACAGAACGCAGCGAAGGATGACACCTGGGACCGTATTAAAGATATCTACGTAGAGGATGAGCTTGTATTAGCCAACCATACGAATACATCGATAACGTCGCCGATACTGTTATGCACTTCCTCAATCTCTAGCGAAATACCTTCGAGGATCCTTAATGATTGCAACTATGTTGGAGAAATCAAATAAAATTAGCCTCAGAAACACTTATCAAATGAGTTACAAAAAAAAAACATGCGTATAAACGAAAAAAAAAAAATTATTCACCCTCAATACAGGAAGTGTTAATTGCACTATCCCACTGAAATCACGGTAAAACAGCGTTGGTAAATGATCATTACATCACTAAGGTTTAACTAGAAGTCAGTATAGATTATGAACCTTTAAGATTGACGAAAAGCTGGAGCAAAGCTAATGTATCATCATGGCGAAGAAACTTCCATTTTAAAATCGGTCACTTATATTGCAAATACTGAAGAAAGTTTTTGAGTTGCCTAAATGTTGACGTATTATTCTCGAAGCGGTTAGGCTGCTCGCTAGGTAGCTCAGCTCCGCGTTTTTATCGAAAAATAAAAACACCAACCCAGAAGACTGGCGAACAATTTTTGGGATAATTAAGTCTGGGGGACCAGATAGCGGTATATGCTAGAGGAGTCGCAAGTGGCTTCTAATTAGCCAAGGTTCGTGCGATCGTCTACAGCAGACGGATGAAAGGCTCAAATCCACATCTTCGAAAGATGTTATAGAGTGCGGAACAGATATGGGTACGTTATAGAGTGCGGAACAGATATGGGTACGGTTACGGTCGTACAGTGTGATGGGTCTGGGCGTAACTAAAGCAAAATAATAAATATTTACGTTGTTTCCTAAACTATATATATAAATATACATATATATATATATATATATATATATATATATATATATATATATTGTCTAGAAAAATGTTTTTTTGTAAAAAAAAAAACAGGTTCTACTGGACTACTGCTAAAGGGTGGGTATAACATGTACATTTAGTATAACCGTATGTTTATGGCAAAATTCGTGTAAGTAAATATTCTTTGATTTTTGCATCGCCTATTATAACTTGAATAATTTAACAGACACAATACCGGCGACGGGTATAGTTAAAGTTCGTTTGGCTGTGTAATACTTTTTAGATTCTTCTGGGGAAAACACGATTGGCCCGCGCTCTTTTCTCCCTCAGATCACTGCACCCCTATGCCAACAGAACAATCTATATTTCTACTGTCATATTCCGAGTGTGTCGTGTCGAATAAGTTTCTAACTTCTTATGTGCCTCCCGGCTGTATGTATATATATATATATATATATATATTATATAGCGAAGACGGTTAGTCCACAAACCTAGTAGCTCTTCTCCAGACCGTCGCCTAACTCTTGTTTAACGTCTATATGGTGCTTGACAGCACGTTCAACCGTTTAACTTGATATAAGGATATGTATACCCAATAAAAGACATATCGGACCTTGAACTTTCACGCAGTTCTAGCACAACACAGAACAAGCAGCAGCAGCAGCTCATTAGTGGGGTAGCTTAGACGGGCTTCAAAGACTTCCACTGCTCACCCGTTATATGGTCCGTCAGAACCTTTAGCATAAAAAAATAAACTTATAATAAAACAGGTTGGCTGAATGAATAGCTAGTAATGTGAATAAATTAGTTATTAAACGATAAAATTATACCTAGTTTATGTGATACGAATCAAAAACTCGCACGAAAGCACGCATATTATGTTCCTCATGAGTCGTTAATAAGCATGTAGTAGCACCTACAGTGACATCACGTAGACGAAAGCCAAGGACAAGACAAAGCTAGATAAACACCTGCAATGCTCCTTAAGCCGTTACCGTCCTGTCTTGCCATCGAAGTGGAGTTATTGGTAGCCTGATGAACACTGCAAACGTTCATTAGGTTTCTATTCTTGAGAGCACCTCTTAACCCATCAGCTTGCTAAATCAAAGCAGGTACAAACAGTGTTACGTTGCGTTGAGCCTCTCTACAGATCCTTCAGGATGTTTCCCAATTATCAAGCGTTTCCCAACGTTCGCACTTAGGGCAGTTTAAGGATGGCCACTGCGTTAAAAAATTAATAGGACCTTTCTTCGTCCAGATATTACCAATATTATTTCACTGCTTTTCAAAACCATATTGCCAGCTAGCTTTCAGCAATCTTACATGCGCATGACTTACCGTATCACCGGACTATATACAAATTTTGTCATAATACCGATCGGGTCACACACAGATCTGCTTATTCAAAAAACCAGAAGTACAGTCACGTGTATTAACGTAATAGAGAGTTCGATCGCATAATATATACACGAAAAAAAAGGCAAATATACGCTATAATGTATTTTGCACCGAATAATTCTAATTGAACGGGTCACTCCCGTAGTCTGGTCGTTTGCGAATTTCTCTACGGGACTCAATCTGAAGAATCACTTATCAAACTAGATTTCAGTAAAGGCGTTTGTTCCAAGGTTCGACCGGCATTCGTATAATAATCCTTTCAGGTTTGCTCCTATTTTTTCACCATCATTTACCTCGTCATCGAAAAGACATTCGTAAGGGCACTCCGGATACACACAGCAACAGTAACAGCGGCAGTTACAGTAGTTACATCGTAGAATGACTACTATCTACATACACATACACCCAAAGTAGATTTTAGTCAATGATAACAGTGGTGAGTAGGTGCAGCAGATCAAAGTCATCACTGCGAAATCGCTCGCGAGTTATCTCAAGAAACATCCCTTTGCGCCTCTCGACTGCCACAGCCTCGTTTCGACAATAATGGATGCAGATGCCGATCACCTTCTATTCCTTTCAGGCCCTACAACACATATTTTTCGGTGATTGTTCTTTCCACTAGGAAAATACGCAGTGGCGAAACAGAGGAAGGGATCTCGGCGGCGTAACCAGTCACAGCAGATGATCGCAAGGGTGGATCAGCCACACAGCCGCTAATGATAGCACGTTCTAACAGCGGCAGCGGAAACAGCGCCAAATACCAGCAGGAATCACCGTGGGGCCAACTGGCCTTAGTTTCGAGGCAGGTCCGGATAAGTTACGAGACCGTAGAAAACAAAGCGTAAGAAAGAGGTAGAAAAACAGGAAAAGTGTAAAAAAATTTCAAGTTTTACACCAGATGCCTAAGCAGCGCTTCAGCCGGCCGGCTACCAGCATAACCTCGAAATGTGTGCAAGCCCTTATTCAAACCTAGAGCGCCACGTGACCAAGTTCAGTATGTAAACACGGCACCACTGTTATAACCATCGCATCAAATCAATTACAGGCAGAGGTCAACACGCGCAATTTCACTATAATGAATTAAGGAAATGGCTATAAACTAACGTACAGCTCTCGCCGCAGTCTAGCTGGAGCATAACTTCGTTGACCTTACGTAGTCAATTGCCGAAAAGTTTTAGCGGCACAATTTGCAAACATAGTAAGCATCCTTCTTGTCAACAATTCAGGGAAACACCGACTAAAGCGTGTATTTACACGTGTCGTATTCCCTATATGTTCATAGATACCTCTAGGGATACAAAGAACCTTGTTGCAAAATAAATTCTATTATACAAAAAAAAAGACCAATGGAATAAAATTTGGCTATTTGTGTTGATAGAATGTTATATTTGACGTGTTGCCAATTGCCATTGAGCTATGGAGGCGTGTTAAGCTTCTGCCTTTGCTTGGCGTTTCATCAAAATAGTATCTAGGTCATTTGCTACTTCTTGATGGCCCTTCTTAAGCGTCTAAGGGACCCATTCGAGCTATCGCTTTCCGTCCTGCTATCTTGTATTGCATTTATCCACACTAGTATAAGCAAAGAGCGCTTATCTTGTCAATCTGTAACTTGTTGTCATATTGGCTGAGACCACTCATCAGGCTGTTCGATGATCATCATCTGCTTACCGACAAATCGTTGAATTCAAACATAGGGAGTAAATCATGAAGACGTTTAGTTTCCAGTGAATATAATATTTATAGCTGTTTTGAAATTATAGCTACGCTGAGACAAGTACAAGTCGTTAAAGAAACATTGAAGAGTGATATTCTATAGTTACAAAATTGGAGATTGCCTCGGAAAAACCTCACCCCTATTTGGTGTACAGAACGGCTGTTCTCTTAAGCAATCAGCGCTATTCCTTGCAACAAAAAAAAAGGAAAAAAAAAAGTAATTTCTGTTATTATAGATAAACACCTATGCACTTGATCATGATAAAGATAATCGACGTGTTCATCGGAGCATTATATCGAGCTTTGACAATATGTTGAAGACAATATTTTACACGGTGGCGTTGTTTAACATGTTAATGATATTCATTTGAAAGTGGCATAATCGATCTTCTAAATCTATTTCTGTCCAAGAAAATATTTAAACACGTACTATTTTTTCTAGGTAATATAGGTACGTTTCTGTGACAGTTTAGTGGGTAACGTATTTGCCAACTAGTCTCCAGTCGTAGAGCGGGGATCGGAGGTTGCCGGTCGAAGGTCAACCGTATGTCTGACGAAATTCCCAACGGCGACGCCGGACGTAAAGGCCGAAACGTAGAAAGGTAACATAGACACAATGCACGACAGGTGCGTGTTTTTTAAGAGAAGTACAGATAAAGGTGGAGACATCGCCTAAGATTAAACATCTATAAAGATCTTAAAGCAATTATTGGTGTGGTTATAGATGATTAAAATGACCATTAATAGATCTTGCTTTTGATCTATCCCAAAAAAGGAGGGAAATGATCAACTTGATAGCTGCTCATCTAGGAAAAACATTTTCACAGCTTTTGAAGTTAGTACCGACGCGCTATTAGTCTCACCGGCGTACAACAACACATGTAGTTCATTTAGTTCAGAGCATAGGTAAAAGGAAGTGAAAAATCGTACTTAAAGCCCTAATGGGACGTCTTATCCGGACGACTTTGTTCATCTCATTTGTAGTTGAGTTTTTCAAGCCTACAAAACTTTTTCCTTTCAATGTCATTTCTATTTATATAGCCATTAGCGATGCCTTTGATATATAACAAATTTTGTATTTTCAATATTATAACCGCTTGGTACACGGTTATTGCTATAGGGTGGATTCATCTTGCCCGAAGAGAACAGACCAAACATGCTCTTTGCCTATTTGCCACCCGAACGACTGCGAGGGTTTGTGGAGTCCCTGGGTGGCCGCTTTTACTTTTGTGGACTTCATCGATGGCGAAGCTGCGGTCGAAGAAGCCTACAGTATTCCTTGTAATGGTCCTTCTGTATAGGAATACTGGGGTTCTCCTCTCGCCCCCTACGGCTCGAGTTGTTAGACTTGGCGTATGGCCAAAAACAAGGAACCACACAGCGGCAAGTCATCGTGCCGGGTAAGTGGGAATAGCGTTGTTCAATGACGACCCACAAGTAAGGTGGATAATGAACAAGAAGTAACTTTGGTGGTTTTCGTACGATGGCAGGCAAGCCGTCATACATGTACAAGCTGATATTTTTACACGCTCACATTGGCACGCCCTGCATGAAAAGAAAATGTGTCGGGAACAACACCAGTCGGCCTGAAACTATATCCTGTTTGACCGAAGACGCAGAAACTGTATTTCGTTAATAATAGCTGTTTTATGGTTTCGGCTAGCCCCGAAAACCAAGCTACGGTAGCTTAAAACTAATGTAACTATAACCGGAAGGTAAATAACGCATATAAGAGTAGTGAAGGAGAGATGTCATAAAGACCGGTCTAGACGTTGTGCTAGTAAACAGAAGGAGCTCTTTACGATTCTGAGTAAACCCTCACTAAAAGGCTTATCGCCTTCGTACGCCCTCGAAGAGGTTGACACGCCGCTCAGCTAAAAAAAAAATGCATTATTTATCGACATCACAGCAGCAGCCCGAAATAAAGCACAGATACAAATACAAACGTCGTCCCTATATTGAAGTGTTGATGAAAAAAGTAACGCGTTCTCCGTATCAGCTACCGTTAGGATATTGATGAATATCTTAGTCGCACCTGGTACAAGACGCGAAAATTAGATTTCATCAATCATGCCTTCAGTGCTTCATCTGGTGCACATTATACAATGTTGCTCTAATGTTGTGAGGTGCCTCGTTGATTGATCCTATTGTAATGTACATATCACACGTGTAAATCAATACCACTGAAAATCTATTGTACTTAGTACGAGTGAGATCATTGGCCCGCATTCTTTCCCAATGCATGCCTGACAGTAAGGACATAAATAACTAGGAAAGTTACTGAATCTCAGCTGTTTTACCCTAAAGCTTATGTCCGCACTCGAAATCCGTAACTTTTGATTTCGCCAGTTTGTAGTATGCACAGAGACTCCTGATGATTTACTTATATTTTTCTCTAACTGGTGGAAACAACCCCAATTAAAAGAGTACAAATTACTTAAAAAGTGTTCAGTAATCAATTGATGTATACGTTTACTATTAAAACTATGTATATTCCTAATCAAGAAAAGTTGATTATATAACTCATTTCCGATGCCTTATTTTTTCAACACACCGCCGCCGTATTGCTCGAGGTTAGGTTTTTGGAATCACCTATTTTTTAATACTGCATCAAGAGCCTGCCCCACCACCAGGAGCTTCCGGGGCGGGTCTTGTTGTATTTATTTATAGTAATCAGGCAGCAATCTTTGACTTTGCTACATATCAAAGGTTTTCTTGCAACAGTGTTCCTTTCTTTTCTTGTCACATGAACCTGTGTATCCTATTAGTGTCCCCGCAATTCTTACATAATTTTTTAAAAAATTGCAAAATAGGTATGCTACAATTTAGTTAAAAAAGATAGCAGATTTGTGCAAGTGTCTCGCGCGAGATGCTATAAATCCATCAGCATTTTACTATAAATTCTGAAAAGCCATGCAAAAGTGATTTCAGATTTTCTATGATAATCTAGTACGGACTCTGAAGAAACCGCGTAAGGTGTGCACTGTCACCTTCAATACCTGTATGAAATTTTCTTTGAAGGCGTAATAACGTTCTGCTGTGCTTATTTACGTGTTGAGTAACAGCTAGCCATACAGACGGGCCTTTCTCGGCGTTCTATTCGTAGAAACGCTTGAAAGGAAGCTCTGCCTTGGAGTTTTCAAGATGGACGACATTAGTTCTGTCATGTTTCGTTCGGACATTTTAAGTTTGAACTCTTGCCATCGTGGGCAAGCGCCTATGTAGACGCTTCTGACGTATAATCGTGAATTAATACTTGAGCGACATATATAATTTCGTGTCCTATATTACCATCTTCTGAATTGAGACTCTCTTACTGAAAATGTTTGGAAGAAAGATTTAAAGTAACATTTGCTTACCAGTCGACATACTTTTTTTAATAACAATAACAATTATAAATCACACACACGATTCTGGATAAATAATAGCTTGAAAACTATTGGACACTGTTAAACTAATTGAACGAGAAGTGCCTCCCTTGGATGGAATATACAGGTTATATTATGAGCCAATATTTTCTCTGATTTTTGATCTTTTTTATCGTACGTAAATCGATTCTCTTTGACTTGAGCATTGAAGCAACTGAGTTAGTTATTACATGATATTTATTAAATCGATTATTTATGAGTCGCTATCATCAATCTGTCGTGATTGTACAGGAAATAGATTCATAGAGAACATTTGTAGAGTACAAATACGGATCATGTACTTGAAAGCTGAGCTAGTCATTCAAAAATATTCGTAAAGTGCTAGAACTCTACGTACGTTCGTTACGGTAGCTAAAAATGTTGGCGCAGCCAAGCGTTGCAGTTTCGCCACCTTTATAAGCTTCTTTCGTCCCTGATTCTACCTTCATGTACGTCTTTGTCGCCAGTTAGATTCAACGAATCAAGGTTCATGTAGTCCACGGACCCTATGCCCCTTGCGAAATCGGTCGTGGTGAACCATTCAGTGCCATCGTAGCAGCTCGATAGCAAAACAGCAGCTAGAAAACAGTCTGTCTCTTCTGCCAGCCGTCGCAGTTCCATTGCCACAATTGGCTACAGACCAATCCTTGACGGTAGTGCCATACCCATGAAGCTAATGAGAAGTCCCAGTCAAGCTTTAACTCTGGCCCTGTCTCCATCATATCGATCATGGAACCGAGAACGAAAAGCGCTAAGGCGCACGCGTCACCTACTGTAATGAAGCTACGTATCCTATTGTCGAAACTGATTTCACACTCCTTTTTGAAAAGTCTGATTCTTAGATAGCTTAGGCCCATTGGGTCAAAAAGGTACAAGCCTGCAGTAAATGCTCACATTTTCCAACCTCTCAGAATACTTTCGCTTTTAAGACCAGACATAAGCATAGCGTTAGCTTCACCGTAGGTGAATTAGTACTTCAAATGAACTTTTTTGTATTAGACATGTAGTACAAAGACTTTCCATTCCTTCTAGCAGGATAAAGCAGCTTGCTTTTTTTATATCAACGAACCAGCGGTACATACATTAGATGATAACGCGGAACAGAGTTCAACTTTGCTTGGTGATCCCGTTTGTGTGACGTGAAGTCGTGTTTGGTCAGTCGCAGCACGAAACTTCACACGAAAATTCACAGAAAAAACGAGAGGTGCACAATTTCTACCTTTTATGGTTTTGTTATGGCTTCAGCTGTACAAGCGAATGTGTGGCAGACACGAGCACACCAAAGTTGATTCTTCAGTGTGGATTCAGGCGCCTACTTTAAAATGATTAGTGGGCACTGTCAGTCGAATTACTGAGCATTGTGTCCCAAGTTTTAATGAAATTTACCTGCGTCACTTCTCTGATGAAATCACTAATAGGTCACCACCCAAGTGATTCGATGACGTCGGCAGAGCTATACGGTGCAGGCAAGCATAAGGATAAGGAACGGATAATGAAATGAAGTTACGAATTAGGACGAACTCGTTCCGAATATATACACACATAACATGCAGCTCACGTAGATTTTTCGGTACCTTTATTTAGTTTGGAATTCCCCTTGCTTATCTGGTTGCCTCGTATGAACCTTGAGGCCCTATTACCTATTGAGCAAACGCGAATAGGTTAAGGAAAAGGTTTGTATTTTGCTTTACTTAAAGGGTCGTCATTGGAGAAGTCGAACACATTTGTAATATCAATAAGGCAGATTCTGATGCTGGTTTCGTTCCGTCGAAGGATACGTCCGTCTCAGATGGCCTTTTGCGCTATGATAATGCAGGGCACGTCCGCCTGTTTGCCATCAATTAAAACACCTATAGTAGACTATCCTGCCTCGGAAACACGTTTAGATTTAGGTGCCACTTGGGCCCGCTGCAATTCTGAACATATACCCTAATTATCTTTTAACTAAAAAAAAAGAATACCGAAATAAGTATAATTGCTCATTATATTATGTGAATCATAATATGCGTTTGTAATCCACAGTGAGCACTTTCACTCTTTTGGCCGATAATAAGATACATAACATGTTTGCATCATAGCGGAGGTCATTCTAGAGCAATTAGGTCCCATTAATGAATCGTAACTTGGCTACGGGGTCACCTTACGACGAAAATAACTATATTGGCTTAAAAAGCTAATGAAAATCCATTATATCGCCCATAACATAAGCGAAGAGCATCGGGCATACGACGACTTAAGCGTTTACAAACGTCCCCTAGCATCCGTCGACAGACTCCGTCGCCTTGTCCGACAGGTTAAAACGTTTGCTGATGATACGTGAAAGAGAAAGGGACCAGGTATTTAGTCATACGTTCGTTTTGTATATTCGTGTTAAAGGTGCCGTCCCCTTCTTGACGTTTTCCTGAAACGTGATGTATTGAAATTGGCTTTCAGAACTCAACTACCTCGTCAACACGACTCAATAAAGTCTTTTGAAATTTTGCTCTTTTGGTGAATACTTAAAATAGAAATGTGTAAGAAAGCATTTTAGTTCTGATTTCCTGAACCCTCATTGACTTTCAAAAGTGCCCGCCCTTTCTGTCCTGCAGTCTGATGTCGTGCAATTTACATTTTATTATTATTATGACAGACTTGCTAAATACTCTCGAAGATATACAATGTAAACGCTAACTTAAAACTCATGGAAAAGTACGTATGCCACAACGACAGCGTGAATTTACTGTACTAGGAGCATGCTCGATCCGTGCTCTCCGTGGACGTGCAACTAAAAAATCACTTCATCAACTTCACGATTGGTGTTGTAAACTAAACCAAATCAAATATCAAAACAGTCGATCTTCGCTTTCCGTATTCCAATAAAGAGCTTTTTTTAAAGCTAATACTGTTTTCCACACGACTCAACGCAAGGTCAAAGCCAGTATCCACATCCCGACCACTTGCATATTGTGTCTAACAGTCATACAGATCTTAATGTGTAAAATAGTCGTATCGTAGTAGGTCTTGAGACCCGCATCCTTCACGTGTATTGATTTTTTTTTGGGTTCTTTCGGGCTACGTCTAAAACTACCACGTGTTACAAGGCGTACTCTCGTCGGCGGCAAGCACCAGCTCGGCTATAATATTATCAGCTTGAATTAGCATCAACGCTAATCTGAGTCCGCTGAATTGTTATACCGTTACGAGCAGGGTAGTAATAGGCTGGTTGGGTCGCAGTCTGTCCGGGCACTGCGCAAAAAAATCGCGATCTGATTTCTTTTGGGAATGCACCGTAGGGTCCCACCCAAACGAGACGTGTGGTATACTTTGTCAAGTTGTAATACAAGACAAGTTAAACGGGCAGTAACGAAATTTAAAGCTGCCGTAAGCACACACGTTAGGATAGATCGAGTGTACTGCCGCTAATAGAAACTGCTATTTGACACACGTTACGAAAGACTGAAGTAGAAAGGACACTTAATTATTAGCAGGACATTATAGGACAGTACTGTTGCACTTTATAATCAGGCTGAACAATTACGGCATTCCTGTCTGTGATTTTATGCCTTAAAGTGTACCGGAACTTTTTGTTTATATGTTTCATCCGTGCTGTAAACGGTCAGCTTATTTGGTTACGGTAGGTGTGATGTTAATTAAAGTTCGTAGCGGTGGTTTTTCTTGACCATAATGAAGTATTTTCATCTCGCCTTATTCATCATAGCTGATTCAAAGGACGCTTGTTTTTACGACGATCCCTCCCAACATTGTGGACAACACTTGGGGCTAGCAGACCTGAAACAGCCCAGAAACTATAAAACAATCTCCTTTCGGTTAAGTCTATATCGATGAAGGAAGCATAAAAAGATACTTCTCCCATAATCTGTTATAACCTAGACAGTCGCAATACATTTTGGTTCCATCCTGAAGATCGGTGCTATTTCTGAGGTAGCGAATGGGTATGCAGCAAATTTTAAATGTATTTTTCCATCAGTATTACTCGTATGGTAGCGCGTTTCTTCATCTCCGTCGCCTTGTTATCTGGTCATATTCTAGTATGAACTGGGTCATAGGAGGGGAATAAAGCAAATAAGTTAGCAGAGTTGACCCTGTTTAGAAAAACAGACTTTCATAGAGAATGATTAAGCCTTCTTGTAGAACTGCTAGTTAGGCTTATAACAGGCCCCTCAAAAGCGAGTGCTGTGTTTACCTGCAAGGATAAAGCAATAACGACCTAATCAATTTAACTTCCGAGTTCGTGAATTAATTAAACCAAAGTACCTTTAACAACACTTCGAGACGCTGTATATTGTTATGCTGTGGCGTTACGCAACATCGTTTATTACTCCGTTTTTTTTTTTTTTTTCAATAGAACTGTACCTTTATTAACTACAGAGTAGGACAGTAATGTTGTTATCGCTAAAATTTTTTAAGAGCTCGTTTTACTAGTATTTCCGGAGGTCTGCTCTAAATTCGCAATAGAATTCCCGCAATAAAATGATGTGCCCATCAGACACATCGACGCGATGACAGATATACCATAATAAAATTGTAGCAAAGATACGTCTAATGGATCCCGCTTCATTCAATGACTATTATAATTAGGATGATTTTTTTTTGTGTTATTGACTTGACGGACGCGATTGCCAATCGTAATCTGCGTATATGTTGCAAATGAATAAATGTAAGCCAACTTTCTACTGAATGTCAGCGGATCTTGTTTGATCTGGTGTAGGCCTACTTTTCCGCAAATGTGTCCTCTTTTAAGCCCTGAATCAAACAAAAGCGCATTAGGCTTCAAGGAAATAAACAATTAAACTATCATCAAAATTATGTCGTTCACTATGAAACGTTTTGCTCTTTTTGCAGACCTAGTTGTTTTATTTTCAATTCAAATACAGTCCATTATCATTATCTATGACCTTGTGCCATTTAGATCGTTACTTGTTTATTCCGTTTCTGTTTCGTGAAGTTTCGAACGAAAATTTCGACAGCATTTTGTGGTTTGAACAATTTTTCATCAAAAAGTTTCTGATGTTTCTGTTAGAGCAATGCCTGGCGAGCACCATTTAGATGACGGGGAATCTCACTTTTCAATGTAGGGTCCAGCACCAATATGACTCTGGCTACTAATGGCCTGCTCCAATCGCTGCTGTGGTTGATAGCATATCTACCACATAACCCGATAGACACAATTAGCTTTTGTAGCTCTACGTTAGCTTTAGGGTAATGTTTCGCCGGCTCCATTGACGTAACCGTCCGTGATTATCGTGGAAGACCCATTTGTCGTCACTCTTACGTTACAACAATGATCCCACAGAACTGCGAGATCATTGTTGTAACGTAGGAGCAAACAGAAAGCAGCGTCTCTACATTTCTGTCTTGATTCTAGCCCGAACTATGCGCGCCTCATTTAATTATTTATCTTTTTATCTGATTAATTTGACCAAGGCAAACGAGCGTGGTATTGTTAACGACACCGATCCTAGTGCCTAACAATAGCATCATTTAGAAATATGAGATAAATTTTTGTCGCGTGTTATACTCGACGACCTATATTATAAGAACATTATTTGCAAAATTATTCAAACCTCTTCTCGTTAGCTAGCTTTCAAGTTTCCTAGCAGCATGGAAAATATATCTTCAACTCTGAAGAGTATGTGTATGCATCCATATAAATTTTTTTTCAAGGAACATATGGCGTCGCTACTTCACTACTACACCGTGTACACAAATGTTCTCCTTATTGAAGGTGAAGGAAGTGATTACCTTTTTCAGTACAATCGTCTCGATAGTCGTACGATTGCTCCTACGAACTAGGAAAATGGAAGGTAGAGTAAACATTTGTATACGTGTAATAGTGACTGCTAGTTTTCCTGCACATTCGCCTATGAGATCGTTCTTTTCGAGAGAGGGGTTTATATTCAAATGTTGACAAAGCCCAAATCAGCTGAACAGAGAGAACCCAGTATTCTGGAATTTATTGTTTTTTTACTATTATATTTGTCTATTAAAAATAGTATACGTTAAGGGCCAGTTCCAGATAGAATTATACTAAGGAAAAGTGAAACAGGTCACGACTACATAACGCATTTACTGCAACTCCAGCCAAATACAGGTCAGTCGCCTCTGGAAAGATTCTATAGGCAGCCCCGGGACTCCTTGTCAAGTCTGATCTAGCTGTTTCACATTATGTATAGGTTATTGTACATTATGTTACATGCTATTGCAACAATTTGCATCGTCAAAATGTTAGCTAGCCTGTCTAATTTACTTCTACAAACTATGCAAAAATACATAACCCTCACTTGATCTGGTTCCTTGTTTATTTATGATTAACAGAGCAGAGCGCTCCGAGCGTTCAACACTTCCTCCCCTGAGGCTGCAAATGATTACTCTGAGGACAACTGTGCATTTGTCTGCCCCTGTTCTGGCTATTTCTCCAAGTTGTCGACGCTTTGCATTGCCAGTCTGTAATTGAATGAACGAAAGACATGCAAAAGAGAGGGAGCACAAGTTTAACTTCGAGAATCGACTTTAGGATTTTCGGCCATGCAAAATGGAGTGCACTCATTTCATCTATGTCCGTTCGCGGCAACCAACAAGTGTTGACATTTCTGTAGTTTTGCCCACTTCAGCCGCTAAACGTGAACCGTCGCCTCGTAGACGTAGCATTCGCTATGACCAACGCTACCTGGCCGCATATTTTGCCGCAAAAATGTACAGCGTAAGTAGTCTGCCCATGCAAATGATCCCGAGGGGAACGTCATTCCTGATCGACTAGGGTCCGCTAGGAATGACGTTCCAAAAGATTTGTTGACCGTCTTTTTACTAGCCGTTCTTGCTTACATCGTAATGCAGAGCACAATTTTCGAACATAGAAATTACAAACGATATGCAACGATTTAAATATGAATCAGTGCGCTACTTCCGGTAAGGGTTTTCATATTTCACAAAAATACTTACGCTGAAAATATAAACATTGAGGATCCTCGAAAAGATTTTACCGCGGACATCTTTGTAGCGTTAAAAAAAAAAGGTGCATTAAATAAGTCCCTGGGATAGCTTAGTGGGTAACGTACTTGCCCCTGTTGTTGTGGTCTGGGTTCGCACCGGGGTATAGATAGATGTCACGTTTCATGCTGAGAGCCAGCCGTCTGTCTGATGAAATAGCAAACGGCGGTAAAGTTTGACCCATAGAGAGGCGCTTTAAATGATTCTATCCTTTAGACGTTATCTTTGCTTCGATTTTGCTGGTGAAATTATCCATTTTTATGACCTCTATTCTGCATATATAGTAATTTTGTAGCTCTGGACAAACGGACGATAGTGTTACGTAAACACACATGGAAACCGCCGTACAGAAGTGGAATTTCATCTCAGGTGGTTAGCGCTAGCCGCTCGTTGAGCTCTTTTCACAGTCTACTCGTTTGCACAGCTGATGAAGATTTCATTAGACGTTTGTGTTGAGAATGACGAACAGGATGAAAAACGTCGGCAAAACGAATGTTAGCGGCGTTATTCCGTATTGCTAGGTTGTCGAACTGAAGCTGTTATTTTCTTTCGGCCGCAGCAGAAAGGCCTAGACTAGATGTTTTTATGGCACAGTTTTATACGACTCATTGACAGATTTCTGCTTGTCTTGTATGTGAAAGACGGCGGCTGTGATGCACGAATGTGGGGTCAGCATTTAAATCGTTACATAGGCTCACCTTCTGTAGAGAGGCCGAAGCACGTTGTCCTAAAGAGTAATCGTTTTCACTTGAGACAATATTCAAAAACGTCTTCCTGTAAAGTATTCGTTCCTAACAGATAACTATTTTCTGGGTCTCAAAAAGAGTCAGAATTGTTTTTCAATTATGTGCTCCTCCAGCTCCGCCCATAGATAGGCTCCTTATATGCGAGCGTTAATCTATTAACTACGACGTAAATATTGAGCTAATCGATGAGGACAAATTAGAGAAAATTGCCTTAAGAGAAAGGACTAGATCACAGTAACCATTAGCAACAAAACAAATCTGATACTTTTTATTTGCTTGGCGACAATATTTACAAGCTCAACACCTTCAAATGCACCTTCTTTTCAGTTAAAATCATCTGAAGGATCCAATAGTGTAACTTCATTTATCTATTGTAACCTCTAGACCGCTTCAAAATAGGTTTCGACCTCATTTCAAGTTACTAAACAAAGTAACTCTTGCTTTGTTAAGAAATTACGACAGACAATACGCATTATATTTTTTGGTAGGTATAAATTTTAATAGGTTTTTATAATTTTTTGTCAAAATTTAATATGAGAATTTGTCAAAATATATCTAAAGATTCATTCTTCTTCTTCTTCTTTTGGCTCCTAAGCCAAATGGCTGATGAGCATATCAGAGATTTAAGCAACAATTCGAAGAGAAGGCAACGAATTCCCAAAAAGCCATATCTTATCTAATTATGAAATCACACTGGTTTTCATCATCGACAACAGGCTTCGGCTTAAGCTTTTGGCTCGCACCTGCTGCCCAAGAAGCCTTGAAGACCCCTTACCCCTCGGTACAACCGCAACCAAATGCGCTTATTTTATGTAGTCTTCAAATGAGCTGTAGGTGGTCGTTAAAAAAAGACTCCTCCTTCTACCTGTAAAAATCGGTCTGCCATCATTTTCTGTCCGCAACAATACCTTGTAACCACATAGAGCGAACTAAAGAAAATTATCGCGCTTTTAGTCACACATGATTTAGTATAGGCCTATCGGTCCATATTTGCCTTCCAAATGCTCGGACACAAACGCTAAGCACAAAATACTGTTATTTAATCAAGTTGAGTTTTATAAGCAATGTTACTGGGCTATTCCGATCTCGGCAGCCTGGCAGATGCTAATTATGTCAGTCTGTCTAGCAAAATAAAACCCGATGTATTCTACAATTGTGTCGAACCGAGGAGCCGATACGATTAATCACGACCGATACACTCTTTCCTTGACCCCCAGCTATTCCGTTCTGCAGCAGACGATCACCTTACGGTGCACAGGCCCAACGCGAGCGCTAGGTGCTATTTTAATAATGAATCATACAGTAACCAGAATGTCAACAATCTAACAAAAACTGCACTAAGTACGACTGAACTTATTATAGGAATATATCCGATCGGTAAATTCAAGTTTGAATGATTTATGTTTTCCAGTCAGAAATGTTGGCGATGCTAGCCCTTCTTGCGGGTAGGCCATTTTAGAAACGTACTTTTTTTTCTATATATAATGCCTACTTTCTCCACTTTTGCCGATATGAGGTGGTGTTTTTCAACATGGGAGTAGCAGTAGTGTGTGACCTCAGCTATGCAATGTTTCGACGTGTTATTGCACAATTTAAAGCGTACTTTAGTTTCCAGGCAATAAAACTACGCTGTCTACGCATGTATATAAAAGTATACGAAACGACCTGACACAAACTTTTTTACTTTTTATTATTATTATTATTATTTCATTTTTGCACTGTAATCTGACTTTTCTTTTAATTCTGCTTCACAGTGTACAGACAGCTGGTAGCAAAGTGACTCTCTTACAAGATCATTTCAGATTTCTACAACCTCGATCTTCGTATTCTCTAGTTGCTCGGCGTTACCATTTTCTATCGCTCATATTTGCAGCTAGAAAAGGAAGGAATTTTTTCTAGTTCGTAAAAATCTTTCTTGGTAATTTAACAATCTGAGCGCGAGTCACTCACACACACTCGTGGATTTTTATTCTGAGACGAAGAGTACAAAATCCGGTTCAACAAAATGAAGTACATCCGTCCCCTCATGATTGCACGATCTGTGATTGCGTTCCGTAAGCGTCCACAGATGGGACATCCATTTGGTAGTAAAGTAAGCACTTAACAACAACAAAGCAAAAGCACGACTTCGAATACGAACATCTGGTACCACACATAGAAGACTATGCAGCCGATGTATTAAGCAGCGGACAATAACAACCGGTGTCAGTTTGAAGAAACGAAGGTCGGTAATGGGAACGTTAGCATCGGTAAGATTTTTTCCTCTCATAAATCCACCATTCAAATGCTGGCTGCATTTTAGCTATGTCCAGCATTTCATATAATAGCTAAATAGACAACGCTGTCCTTCAGCCTTTTTCTTTTTTCATAGCTTTTGACTATGAGAATCATTTCATTTGATAATCGCGGCTAATTCCTAGTTACTGAGAAGAAATATTGGGATATTAATAAACCTGCCACTAATAATAATAATAATATCGATATAATAACTATAATACTATGCAGAAAAATAGTTGTAACTATGAAAGTTGCTTCCGTGACTCTCAAAATTTACTATGATTTCCTTTGAAATAAAATATCGTAATTCGTTTTTGATCAAAACATTTTCTGCTTCGAAGAGGCGAGTTTAATATAACACAGGTGTCATCCAGACACACCAGATATAATTTAGCTTATATAAAAACAAGCAGATTAATAGCTTCGTAAATAGCAGAACCCATAGCACGCCGTAGGGCACTATACAAGCTCGACAATCTGAATGGTAAATGTCAAGAAGTAGTCTTTCTGGTTGCGTTTCTGATAAAACTGAGCTAACAAATTGACCTTCTTGTAACGGGTACTTGATGTTCACTGTGTGATCAATTACCGTCGTGAAGGAGCCTTAATGTATTTAAGGTCAGAAATGAAGAGGCAGATCTATAAGCACAGCGAGACCTTCACTTTAATGATCGTTATTGTCAGGCTCAAGGTAGGCTTTACTCACAACTGCTATCCATTTGTTTGACATTTGTCAGCTGTACAACTAGCGCCGCTGATATTAAAAGCGATCAAGGTTGACTGACGATAAGAAGAAGAAAACAGACGTCGATGCTTCAATATGCCCACGTGCAATTTGACATTATATGTGTATGATGCTGATTTTAGCAGACTTAACTCCGGGATATTCGAAGCCAGTAGGATCAAACAGACGCCTGTCTCGCTTTACTGAACTTTCTACGTTTTCGTCCTGAGCCGCAGCCCATGCCGCCAAGCATTTTGTTTCTACAAATTCGATTTGACCTTATATAAGTCTTTACAGCTTCCCCTAACCCCTTTAGCTGACAATGAATTTTAAAGTAAAGTTCCTCTGTAAATACCTTCCGTCAGACTTAGAAAGAAAAAACTTTTTTGTAGATCGTAACAAAGGAGGCTATCTGTACAAGGTCACAGGGTTCAAGATGCCTAGTAGGACTATAGTGGTTGATTCGGTAACTTTTTATATTTAACAAAACAGTCATATGAATCCAGGGACTAAGGCCTGTGGAATAAGTCCTATTCGCAAGTCTAGTAGTCACTTGTGTCTCAATGAGAAGCTTTGTATGGTCTAGCGCATACGATACGGTTATACCGCATGCATTTAAGCAAGCACAGCAGCGGAATCTCCACCAACATCGGCTCTCCCTTTATATATAATATTATCAACACTGATTATTGCACGACCTAGGTCAGAAATTTTGTTTTTTCCTCATTTTTCTGCGGTCATAACTTTACAGGATGGCCTTTCTCTACGTGGCTGGTACGATATTTTCATAATTCAACAACCTGGATTACAAGAAGCTTTCCCAAAAAGATTTCTCAGTTGTCCAGAATTGCAACTTCTTTCAAAAAAATAGGCAGCGACGTTATTGCTGCGCCCTCTAGGAAAGCGCACGGTGCTTTCATCAGTGTTCATTCTATGGCGTTTACTCTTCGTGTATTGAATATGAAGAGTAACTTTTACCAAAGCCATCAACCCAGCTTCGAGTGAATCATGATCACCCTAACGAGAAGACGACAAAAAATTGTAATATGCTTCATGTGGAAAATGTCATGCATGGATGTGACTCAAAATCATAGTCACAGTATCTCTGAGTCTGTTCCTTTCATAATTTTACAATGTACGTAATAATAACAAAAATAGGCAACAGATATACAGTACATATATAAGTCCTGTTTGCGATAACATATATTGTTATACTATGTTCGTGTTACATGTGAGCACTTTCATTTGTCACAAGAACAAAATGTGCCAGCTAATTGAAATTAGCAATGAAGTAAAACATATGCCACGGTCGAATCCCTATAAAAATTTAATTTTTCTGATTTGTTCAACAATTACCTGTGGATAGCTCAATACAGCTTTTTTTTTCAGCATTGGAGGGAGTACAGCCATCAACAGAAAATATGCATGAGCAAACGATTTATTTAAATTTCGACGGTATGAACGAGCGGGCGACGGTCGAAGCCCAAACAAGATGATACGCCTTCGTCCATCGTTCGTTGTCCTGCTGCTGTCACCATACGTCGTGTCGATTTTCCCCCAAAAGAAATGGGTCTCCAACCTCGTTTCAACAGTTAAATAGCAAAGTAGTAATCCTTTATTGGTAATTTTAGTTTATTGCCACGGTTTAATACGACAATACGTAGCTAACACATTCGTATTTACAATATTAATATATAATTATATAATTGGACAATAGACCAAATCGTTCCCAATTCACTTTATTGCTCGGCTTCAACTTAATCTAAAACGAACTTTTCTGATACACGTAACTGCAGCAATTAGGTAGGACAACCTGATCCGTATATATAAAAATGGACAGATAGAATTTTTTTTACATGGCGCGTACGTTTTCAACATTATGAGCATGCCGCTAATGCGTATCATTTATAGGTGAATTTTTACAGAGAATCCATGTGAGCCTTTGCAGTTTCGGGAGCGTAGCACCAGACTGTTAGATCGCTTATTATTACCTTACTATTTATAGAACTCACCGCAGAGTGTAAAAAGAACAGTTGTAGGTGTTACGTTTCAGTTATGGTGGTCCTTTTCGCGGCCTATTTCTTCTACTCATAATCATTTAAAATTTGTCGAGGGATGCTAGACGGTTCTCTAATATTCCCCACGACATACATTATGCTAGCTGATGTTCACGCTATTATCTCTCTATACGATAGCGGCTCTCTCTATGACTTTGGAAGTGTTGGCGAGTTAGACTTATGATGTTTTTTGTTGTTGTTTTGTAATGATCCATTGTAAATTTTTTCTGGCACTATCCTATTCCGGTATATGTATAATTTTACTGATTTGAAAAGTTACATATATAGCAAAATACTGCTCAATTTCTGTTAATTTAAGTTTTCTATTAAATTGAGCCTACTTCTTTGGTAATAGAATGATCCTTTTGACAATATGTGTGCACAGCGAAATGTAGCATTTTCGCTAACTTCTACTACGCGTTTATTATCCGAATATTAAGAAGGCGCTAATCTAGTTTTTTTTTTTAACTCGCATTGCAGTACATAATTTTTAACGAAAGCTAACTTCCCGATTGGCATCACTTCTTTCATTTTCCATGGTCCTCGTCTACTTTTCAAACAGATGTCTTCCAACGGGTTACAGCTTGTCCTCGAAGTCATGCTATCTGAATAGCTCGAAAAATAGAAGCGGCAAAATCTGGGCTGTAATGTGGGGGCAAAAAGATTTCCATCAAAAATTTATTAGAATTTTTCGAGTTGCTAAAGCCCCATTGAATCGAGTGCTTTGCTACTCAAGGGCCTTTATGTTGTCAAGTGTATTTGATTCGTTAGGTAGAGTTTCATCGGTATTTTTGGAATCTACAATTGTGCAAAATTCTTAGGGTAGCCTGCACAAATTCTAAATCCCCGCAGTTCATTGACATCAACTCCTTATAGTTGTCTGCAGCATGCTTGTCATCCGAACCGAAAAAGAGGATCCTTAGGTCAAAAGCGCTGAAATCAGCCAACGCTACCAGATACTGTTAATATCTTTTCAATCTAACGGGCATTCGTTGTTGCCCGGGAAGTAGTGAAGACGGCCGTATCGAACACGTAATTCTCTGGCCTCGTAACTCAATTGCAGATAAAAGGCTAAGATTAACACACCAAGACCGCACGTAAACAGTACTGCGAAGGCAAAACATTTTCGAAATGAATCTGTTCCGCGTCAAGAAAATGCCTGTATGAAACTTGCGAATGGTGAGGAGAAACATTGTCAGCATAACTTTTTAATCAACCTAACAATTATTTCAATTGAATACACAAATATTAAGATAGATACCGTTGTTACCGCGCGTACATATAATATAGACTGTGCGTGTCTAGAACTAAATTTCCGTTCTAGATAGGAACAATGACAGTGCTTGGTAGTCTACAACTTTTTTTAGTTCACTTCCTACCACCGCTCTAGCTTTTTGCCTCTGTCTATCTAGCCTGTAGGAAGAGGGGCATCAAAGAGGAACTCTTCCGATTATACAGGAAAAACACTGTCCCCTACTGTGTGTTCACGTAAAACGTAGGCCAGGCGTCCACTATCCAGGCCCATAAATTTATACATGTGCATATATGTTCTCATGTTTTCATGAGAGAAAGCTTAATGGGGGGAGAGGCAGCAAGCGTGCACCGGGGTAAATGCGCGCGAACAAGAGGGTACCGTAGCAGTTTTGTGGTCACTGGCGATAACTGAAAACAAGCAACAATAGCAGACAGAATGTTATCGGCTGTTATGAGACTGCCGCGATAATAAAAGAGCACAAAGGGCGCCGCCAGCTAGACTGCAGGACAAAGAGCTTTTGTCACTTTGTTCAAGTGATTACCTCTCGGACGCATTTGAAGAGGCCTAGATAAGGCTGGTCTTTTTTGGGCCCTCGTACACATCTGTAGATAGTGAATCAACCACATGACAATAGGAGGATCGACGGACTGATTCATAATATCACAATTGAGATAGCTCTTTTCGCTGTTAAGAACGCTTATGACAAAAATACATATGCTCGTGTTTTGGATTGAGCCAGTAGATTCCGCGCTCACACCAGTCGAAGCCTACATGGGTCCTGTAATGCAGTAAACTGCATGCTTTATAACAGGTAAACACATATTTCCGTGAGAATGTAGCCATGTGTACCATGACTTTTTCAGCTGAGGCTCTCGTTAGTCAAGAACACATTTGCGGAAGGAAAATTCTGGTGGTAGAAGGAACAATGGTGACCGGAGCATGAGTTATTCAGCGGCTCTAGCAGAACTCGTTTGTTACGTCATCAAGGCGACAAACGTTGCGCATGATGGGATGCACAGTCTAGTCTCAAATAATCCATCTTGGCGAAGCGGGAAGTGTTAGGACAACAAATACATTTTGTTTACTTCCGAAACCGCCCTAAACAACAAATGAGCCGATGTTAGTTTTCCATTTAGGAAAGACTGATAGCTACAGAAAGCTCTTCGTATACGTTGACACTTGGTGGACACGTGCTCCAGCAGTAAATTAACAGTTAATGAATAAATAAAAAAAAAAAATAAACATAGAATAAATACAAATACTAAATAAAAAATAAGCTAACGTAATTATTCAATGGCAGCACATTACTGTTAGGTCTTCATCGAGCAAGTGTTCCACCAGGATGGTGTTCAACAAACAGAAAACATCACAGTTTTTAAATTGCAATTGATTCGACGCACTTTACCATAGCGGCAAAGGTTGAATGGGTGCGATGGGCACAAAATTTCGCTAAACAAGTACCATCTAATGGGCTTCATAACTATGACACGAATCTTAGTGTTAGAAGGAAGATTTCATGTTCTGATCGAAACCTCAGCCAGCTGATCTTCCACTTCCACTAGAGCTGCGATTTAAGCTTTCAGAACGTTTCTTTATGACGAAGATAAGTTCCGTGATGTTTTTACCGTACGATAAAGTAATAGCGCTGAAAGAACTTAAATCTCTTCGCCAGCTTCAACTTGTGGTTGTTGAATCTTATTTCATTGATCTCAACATATTTCTGTATTCGGTATTACGTGCGCCAAAAATCCATTACTAGCCTATGCCCTATATGTATCACATATATTATCTAGCTATTGATCATAAAATCTATAGCAACATAAACAACTGGATTTTAAGAGGAACAAGCCATCGCTAAATTGCCATTTATACTGAAATTTTTTGTTATCTCTTCATTGGCTTAGAGACGGTGAGACTGATGTATGGCAATATGTCAACCTGAAAGGGAACGTGGATTTTAATGGGTAGAACATTTCAACGTTCACGTATTGGTAACGACATGGATGTACACTCTTCAACTGAAGTAAGCTATTAGTAACTCCCATAAAAAGTTGCTACTTCGTATCGAAATGACTGCACTACGTTAAGCAAGACAAGCCAGCTCAGATACACGACTCGCAGATTTATTCATGACAAGATATTTGAATATAATAGCATAGAAGTTCTTGCGGTCTTGCACTTATTCCATAACTTGAAATCAATTAGTGAGCCCTTCAGTCCTCGCCATGGGGTAGTTCTTTCTTTTTTTTTTTTTTATAGAACCGCACAACAATGCAAAGTCTGTGAGCTGTAGTAGTGTGAAATAGTGCAACACTGATCTGAAATTTGTCACGATTTAAACAAGTAAGTAATCGTAGATTTATATTTACCATTTTCAATTTTTATTTATTAACTCATTTTTAAAAAGTAGCGATAAATTTCACGTCATTTTTTCATCAAAATAGTAATCCTAAATTTATTTGATCAATATATAAGTAATGTTTTTACAAACATTTGACACATCTTATATAATTATGTAAAATTAAAAATCAAGAACTTAGATATTTATCTACTCGTATTCATATACTGGTTTTATCATCCCAAAATCAGCTACAAAAACTAAGGAAATCACATTATCTATTTTTCTGCCAAAAAATAACGAAATTTCGTTTCTTAAATAATCGTATAAACAGATAAGTGTAAGTCAATATTGCATAGTATTATGAAATTTATAAAGTAGGTGAAAGACCAGCAGCGAATTAGATCTACAAATCCTTGATATATGAGTATGATCTCAATCTCAATTAATGAACGCTGACATTTTTATAAAGAAGAAAGATAAGGTATTTACAATTAAAACAAGACAGTATAAAATCTTTGATTTAGATTATTTAGCTTAAAAATTATTTTGAGAATAAACCAGATAATCTATACTTATAAATCAGTAAAGATGCAAAACGTAAAGAAATTCATAACTACACACTTCTACGAGTTCGATAACTATAGCGCCTAACGAGAATCGATAGACGCTTTATTGGAGACTCACAAGTGTCTCATCCCTATGATCAGTATAAAAATTTTTACTTAAAATTAGTAGTATTTTGCGCTATCTTATTTATATAATCATCTTCTTATTTTTCTATACATTAATTTAATCGTATATTCACACAAATACAATAATTGTTTCGCAAAATACGTCTATTATTTTATATC
>NW_019213392.1:52898-87587 GCF_002532875.2 Varroa jacobsoni
ATATAATGAAAAAGTATTGACCGGTTGAAAGCCAATATTGAAAAAAACTATCGTTTATATCTTAGAATATTGTTAAGCTAAATATGCGCCAGTTCGGTTGTTGACCATTTTTCTGGTAACACTATTATCTCGCCACTGTAGAACTTCTGTGCTTTCTGAGCGAAGAAATATGGCCAGTAACTTTTGCATTCCTCCATTAAAACTTAATTAACATCATTATTGAGGTTCTAATGAGACCGAAATAGATAATAAGCCCGATGTTGCAAGGTCTGGGCTGTACGGCAATTGCACCCAAAGAGCCCACCCAAGTTCCCGTAACTTTTGCCGAACAGCTGTACATGTGTCGTGGCATTTTTGCAATAAAAAAACGACTTTTGTTCTGCTTATTTTTTTTTTTCAATGACTTGTTGTAACCTGGTTAGTTATTGACGCTAGAGGCTAGACTCAATCATTTTGCCAGGGGACAGCAACTTACAATATACGATTCTTTTCCAGCCCCAATAAATGCGTAACATGACCTTTTTTGGTTTAAGTATGGGCCTTGTTATAGATAGTAGGGCGCATTTTTAAAATTTTTTTTTTAAATATTTTCACATAACTTGTCGTATGTGGCAAGCTTTTCATTACCTGTGATCAACCAGTATAAAATGGCTTGATTTCGTTGCGTTTTTGTAGAGTTTTTCAGATGGAAATATGACCAAGTAGATTATTACACGTCATATCGTATGGCACCCAAACATGGAGCTTTTTTTGTAGCCAGTTTTTTTGAAGCGGAAATTATAGGTGCTTAGTACCTTAGGGATATGTATCATGGCTACTCACGTCTTGATTTTCCTCAGCTTGCGCAATATATTTACCAACCTTCTTCTTAATTAATCTACAACTATGAGGAGCGTCTTTTACATCAAAAAGTTCCTGACCGAAAACAACAGGACCGTCTTTCCGATAACGTAGTTTGGCCGTAAACAACACGTATTTCCTATGAGTCTTGGCAGCACTTGTGCCTTTATCATAATAGAATTGTAAAATGTAACAAGTTTTTGTAAAAATTTTCATTCATATTTAAGGCGCTCTATTTTTGGTCTGAATAACAATTTTCGCACGTCTACCGTTGCCAAATCCCAGCTTTCAAATAACACCACATCAGCCTAACGTTACCCATATTGTCTAAGATACGTAACTTTGAAACTAAAGAGACCGTCAATATCTTTTCTGTAAACTGTATTGCTATACAGAGTTAGGTTGACGCAATATTCGCCCACTTTCAGACACTCCTGTTGCAAGAATACCACGTAGATCTAGTAGACCTCCTTCTTACGTGGGCTTTCAAGGCTATTTAACCGCAAGCGGAGTTGTCAATAGCACAGAGCGTCAATAGTTTATAAATGGGGCGGACGAGCTTGGAGAACAAGATCAGGAGGACCGATGTCCTTAACTACAACAAGCGTTAATCTCCTGACAACCTTCGTGGCTTAATCGCAGTTCCTCATTGTTTCCTAGCTTAATTTTTATTTAAATTATGCACAATAGCCATAAATGTAAAGGGAACCCTTGACTGAAAATGTTTCGCTAAGGTTACGATGCATATACTTTTTAATGCTAATGTACTAATAGCATTTATTGAAAGTTTTGGTACAATAGGTATTTATCAATGACCGACTAGAAGATCTTTAGAAGGCATGAGGTAGCATGAAGTATATAATCAGAGGCTGAATAAAAGTATTCTTTTAGTGCAGATTCGATATCTACACAGTCATCTATTGTGTGGGTGTTCCGTAAGTATTTTTATAGTCGATTTCGCTTTGATCAATAACTGTTATCACACTTATACATCTTTAAAAAAATACAAATAATTTATAGTCTATCTCACATACATGAAGGAATCATGCAGTGTTGACACAATTCTTTCTTATATTATTTTCTTATTAATTTAAACAACTCTATAAGATAAGAGATTACTTTCATTTAAGTACAAACATCGCTGATGCTATACGTCAACTACCCATATCTGCAAGTGCCATGAAAACCCTCCGTTTCACAAACTAAATAAGAGTACGTCGGGGTAGATTTGTTTGTTCACTTCCGTCTATTATCGGTCATCTCTGAGGTTCTGAAAAAGGACCTCTGTCTTTCTCTGTTTCTGTGCCTTTACATGTGTAACGTAGAGTTCCTGGTAGTTCGAACACTTGACGAAGGTCTTCGGCTATAGGTACTGTCCTGCTTAGAAGATATTCTAGTTGATTGGGTATCGTCTCGTATAGTCCTACCTTCTGACTAAGAAAATTAAATCTATATAGTATGATTGAATGTTGCACGCTCCATTTCTTCCAGATGACAGGAACTTCATAAGCTTTTTTTTATTTGAGCTTAACGGGCCATCAAGTGTTTCCTAGATGATAAGGGTTCTTCAGTTAGAGTCGCGGCAATCATCGCTTTCCGAACCATTTTTCGATGTGATCCTTTAATATCCATTTTATTGTCAGGAAAATCGGATGTGTCAATATGGGCTTCAGAACGGTGGAGCATTACAAAATAGAAACGTTCCGTATGGAACAAGCGTTCTGGATAACGTGACGTATGTATGCGATATTTCTCCTGCTACCGCTGCCTTGATATTTTTAAAAAATCCAAATTAATTGTTTGATTACTCTTAAACAGTATAACCCTTTTAAGGTATGTATACATTGCTACATGTTAAGCTTCAATTTCAATCGTGTGCAAATCGCCTCGATTGTTTAGTAATTAGCATTCTCAATATTGAACATAGCTTTAGAACGTCAGCTTTATGAGAGATGTGAGCGATCATTCTCGACCCGGCTTATCTGGCTCGTTCCGGCCAGTATGTTGGAAGTGGCGGTAGCAGGGGAACTCTTCCAGGCGAGGGAACAGGCAGGCTGCTAGACTAAGTTACCAACAATTGAATTTCGTTTCACCACGTTTTCGTGCACCACCTATCGTATAGGCAATCTTTCACTTATTTATTCCTTCACTTTAGCTGCTTACTTAGTGCGCAAAAATGGTTAGGTAACAAAATATGTCAAATTATAATATTGTCACAACGAACAAACTGAGACCATAGTCTTATCAAAAAATCATTTAAAAATAGATTCAAAGCTTACAGTATGGGCCGGGTTCCAAGCGACAGTTTAGAATGAGCCCCGCTCGATACTGGAACGTCGCATCACTGGATTATAATAATACGGTGATATCTAAATCGTCATGGTAAAAATGCAGAGGGTCGTCAGGTGATCGTATCGGGTTGTACTAATCTGTTGATTTTGCTCAGGTTTGATGGCACATAGGGCATGTGCGACTATATGTTGGTTGGATGACGTAAATTTCAATATCGTTAAAACCCAGAATGTCGGGTAATGTTCCCCTGATATACTGTAAATACTGCACGTCAAAATGTACCATCCTGGAAACATTGTCAATTTTTTTCAAGTTTTGTAAATCGCCTGGACGGTGAAAGTGAGCGACTTCTTCAGAAATGGCTGCCTCCGGGCGACAAGTGCGCCTATAGATGGAAACAAAAAAAAAAGAAAAAACCGAATATATCGTTGGTGATTTGTTGTAGCTAAGCCAGTCGAGCTTGAAGTTATGTAGGAACAGGCAATATGTAAGGCTTTCTGGAAAGGGTTTTTCATAGCCTGAGGGGGATGGTTTCCGTTAAGCAAATTCAAATATATATTCTTTTATTTTCGTAGCGTTGACAGTTGCAGAGTACCGCAGGAAGATTTCTCTCTTTCTCACTGATATTTTATCATTCTGTCAGTGCCCTCCTACCTTTGCTTCTTTCTCTCATCAGATTAAGATAACTATATAGCTAGTACCTCCATCTACCCCTATCTTAGCTTCTATTGTTGAATGGAATTAAAGCTGTCATGTAGCAGGCAATCCTGTTGAAAGAAGCAATTCAATATATTTTTACTTTATTGAAATAAGATATTTCTCTGTGGCTGAAAGACACAAACTATGGAGCAGGTTTTTGTGTGATGTTATCTAAACTCGATGTATTTTAGTATTGGGTATTCGTAAAGTTTAAATTTTCTTCTTCATTTACAGCCGGCTGTCACCTGGTATAATGGAAGCAGACGCAACGCGAAGTTGAAAGTTCGCTGTATATTCGAAAAGTTTATAATCTTTTTGTTAGAAAGGCGCTACTAGATTGCAATTGAAACCCTAACTTCTTTGAATGATAGCACATATTCCATAGCGGTGAATGCCGCCATGACAATAACTCGAACATTTGAATGCCGCTATTTATTTTATCCAAGTTAGTGGTACTATAAAGGTCTTGTCTTACACTAGAATAGCAAAGATTGAAACACCAGGGGTACGTCGTTCCTCAATCATGGCGGATTAACGAAACGTCGCAGATGGAACCATTACGTAGTTGATGCCACTTAGTTAATCCTCATTGGGATCTGGAGAAGCCTCGCGCGAATAGAAGCTTGTGAGACTACGACCAAGCCGATCTATGATCGCACGTTTAACTTTCCGCCGGAGAATTTTCCGGCGCGCTGCTTACCTATAATTTATGCGCCTTGCATTATGAAGTATTACGGATGATTCTACGCGAAATACCATAGCCTACTTAAAAGCTAAATAACAGAATATCTCTGATTTCCCGGAAGGGTCACCTTGAAAATTGTCCGAACATGATAACGTTAGCCTGGATCTAGAAGTGGTCTTGAAAGATTTTATAGAAGTGTACACTTTTCTAGTTACTGTTAGTTGACTCGTTCTAATTCATAATATTCCTACGTTATCTTTGGAAGCACATGTTGAATTATAAGGTTGAAATTGAAAGGTTTAATTCCTTCAGTTCAAAGCAGTTCACACAAGGTTTCCGCATGGCTAGGCTAAAATACACACAAAGCCTTCTTACGAAAGGGGCTCCGACCTGGCAACGTACCGTGCCCACCAAGCAGGACGCTAAGTGAAACGTTCGCTACACGTCTAGACGAATACGAAATCTACAGACCGTTTTCTAGATAACTTCTCATACATTTTTTTGCGAGGCACGTTTGTCGTAGCCTTTTTGAGTAAAACAACGAAACGAATTCTGTTCAAGGTAGAATAAAGCATCTTAGTTAGATATGTGCCTTGTAAATTCCCGCGTTGCGACAACTATATGTATATATAGATATATTGTAACTCGTTCGTAGGACTAGAGAGTCGAGCGCCAAGTGACGCATTTTTTGAAAGTTATTTTTCCAAGTCTTAAGCATTAAAAGTCGCTTGCTATAAGAAGTAGGTGTGAGGTTGTGTTGTACCATGTACCTTGACAGTTTTTAGAAAACCTGAAGTGTAGGATAGAAAAAGGCGCTCATTTTGAAAGACACTTATGTACGTTCGATAATAGGGACTACTCGCGAACATTGAAACCACTACAGCCTACCTCACCGAGACGATTACGCTCCGGAGCCAATTAGCTCTTATCATCCTTATTCCTTTACATACTAGACCAACCGGCCAGACGTATCCTCTTTTGGTATTGAACTTTAGTTTGTATTTGCCCAAACTTCACGATTTCTCTACTGGCTTAGTTCAATAGAGCTTTCGCCGTTGCTTGCCGGATGTCATAAATGATAAAATGCGGCTAAGGTTTGTTGAACAAATTCTCGACAAGTTTAGAAATAGGCCACGGCACTTTACCACAAGCATAATATTAGCTTTGTTGATTCTATTTTAAATCCTTCTTTACTCGAGCACGAGCGTTAAATTTTTCCCAGTCGTCGCAAAGTGTAATAACAATTGCACGAAACTTTATGCGTGTTTATGTCTGCTTGCTTCCCTGTCCATTTGTGGGTATAGAGACTCGTTTTCTCGAACAACATTGCCTGAAGAATCCGTTCGAACACGCGCTCTATTCATTTCTTAGTGGATATCTCGTCGTGAAGGCTAAATTTCTCGCAGTACTGATACACTGTACAGATTTCCATCTGAAGATTGATCACCTAACTCAACGCCCTGACGAATTTCCTTCCGGCCTGAGCCCCTTCGAAAACACGTTCTCGTGCTCAAAGACTTCATTCAATATAGATGAGGTTGGCTGCAGCCGTGGCTGCGGCCGCTACTGATAATAGAAAAGCAATTTATTTTTCGATCTAGTTATGTCAGCAAAAAGCAATTTCGAGCTGAGAGAAAGATTCATCGTAATATAGTGTATTAGAAAGATAGGTAGTTTTTAGGATTCCATTGAGTATATATGATAGTATCAGCTAAGGCGGTTCAGAGCGCCAGCTGTCCATCCTTTAGACGCGACGAATACAACGATGGGACAATTCCGAAAATAAGTGCATGAAGAAAAGCTACGGATATAGTCACGATTGGGAAGGGATACGGCCAAATGAGCTCGAGGTACCCGTAGCGGGAGACGCACAGCGGCATAAATACCACTATCAGCAAACAGTTGATGGGGCCTTTCTCTAGATCAAGAGTGACGTATCTAGTTTGCACATATGTGCTGAACATGAGTCATACTTTATAATAGTATATTGTAAATTTTACACTCTAGACGAAATAGATAGTACGCCGGTAACTCTACAAACTGCTTACGTCACGTATAGTGAATGATCTAAAGTTAATTATTACTAACTGATTTTTAAACCCCTGTCACCCAATTAGGCTGAAAAGAAAAAAGACAATTTCATTAGAACGAGTTGTTTTTTTTTCTTTTTTCAGCAATTACTGCTTTAGTCAAATTGTGGTGACTAATTTTAGCAACGAACGTTAACTTCCGTTAACAAGAACTTCGATGACAAGGCCATTTCAGCTCACATGTGCATAAGCAGAGACCATGCTTGGGCTTTACAATCTATAAAAGCAAACACGGCACGACAACTTTTATCAATGCTTATTGCTAGATATAGTACTTAGGCGATGGATTAAATGGTATTTTTGGACCAGACCTAGTTAAACATGTTGGACATCCTATTGCAAAAACTATGGCCTTCTGGATAGAACCGATTATGAACCAATAAGCGCCAACAACGTCACCATGATCACATGTACAGCGTATAAGTAAACAATTCAATGTAAAATAAAGTTTCGCCAAACAAATTACACCTCAACAAGTCCCTTGAAGAAGGACGATATGGGTAGAAATGTAACGAGGACAGCCCGCCGAAAGTAGCTGCCGCAATAAAACGTACCGCACCTATCCACACAGAATTCGAACACGGACATGTACGGAGATTAAGCTGCATTTAGCCTCCGAATTTCAGCTAAAATCTACAGGAACTTAGCGCGCACCTCATTAAACTCACTGTAATGACTATAACAATCTTTGGCTAAACAGGACATCGCGCAGTCTAAATTAGCTGAGAACGTAATCAAATTAGCAGCTACAATTAAGTTTCAGCGGAGGCGAGAGAGCCAACTAGCAGATGTACACCGATTAATTGAGTCGACGAGCAAATGTACGCGAAAAACATTGCGCACAGGATGGCAAACAAGAAGTTACTGCATCCCTGAGAGTTAGAATAATACATCATATATTCAGAGGCATTTAATTGGCTCTTACACAGTTTGCGTGTGTACACAAGCTGTGCCTACTAATAATAAACAAAACTGTTTAGGAATGATTATCTTGAAGTGTATAGTAGGACAGTCTTCGTAAACAGTTAGTAAGATTAAATATAACAATCAGTCTATTTTTAGATTGACTCTGTGTAGTAACACATCCTCTTTCTTTCAATCGTTCTTGTTCCTTTTGTATTTTGAGCGCCCGACCAACCACGCTTTTTTTTTTATTTTCCATACAATTTGTTCATGGCGGTACTCATATAGCGACATGTAAGCTTGCAGCGAGCATTAGCGTACAAAACATTATAGATACTCTATAAAATGAAGCTGTCTTATTGACCGATGTCTAACGTATGTTACTCACTGCTGATGGAAGTAAACACAGGATGGGTTCCTATTGGGTATTATTTTTAAAAAGTACCGTTGAGAATTTGCGGAGCGGTTTTACTTACGGACGTGTTTGTTTTTCTAGTCTCTGCCAAACAGGCTCAGCGATGTCGATATGTAGGTTTAGGGCAGGTTAATTCGTAAGGGTAACTAGAAATAAAACGCAACAGGGTACCTGAATTAGAAAAACGTCCCAGTGGAAAATCAGGTGAAGTTTTTTGTACGCGATGGGCCACTGATACAAACCGAAAACTAAAGTGGATAATTACTGTGGAAGGCCAGTTGCAACGAGATTCCAGGAACACAACACGGTCTCAGGAGCGGTCAGACTAATGTAAACATGTTGATCTGCGTCGGGCTGGATGTGGTAGAAGTCATATATTAGAACAAGTCGACGGAATGACTGTATCACGCCGGTAACAATGTTCGAATATCGCAGTTGGGTAACGAGATACGTGGCAGGGAGGACCAGTATAACGGCATAAAGGTGACTAACATATCGCCTAGATCAGGGAAATAGAATTGATATAACTGAATCACTGTGGTCGGGACAAGATCACAACCAATTAATAAGTTTAGAAGTACAGGTCCAGTTAGAGTTTACGTTAAGATATGCGTAACGCTTAACAGGTTCATTCGTATTCAAGTGATCTGATAACGTAACGGTAAAAAGAGAACGAATTAAATGAAGCAAGATAACCGCACCGAGGTAGCTGTTGTGGCTTATTGTCGTTATGTGTAACCGAGTTACAGTCGTCTACGTTAAACTGCGCTAGAAATTATCAATGGGGCATATTAGTTAAGTTAGTCGGCGACAATGATCATACCGTGAAGCCCCTGGATTCGTTTGGAAACGCGAGTGCGGCCAATATCGTAACATAAAATGCAATCAGTGACTGAAGTTGTATGGCTTAGAGCCAAAATTCATCAGGAATCGATAGATATGTTAAGCAGTACTTCGAATCGAAGAATAACTTTAACTGTATATGTTAACGGTGGCAGTTATAAATGTTGAAAAAGCGCATATTGTTCGGAATTATTTGTTTTTGCTGACATGTACCCATCGCCTGACGTTACGTCCATCGGTGTTTCTAATAGTCGCATTTGGCTGAAAATGTTGACCCGTCGCAGGCCGTTGTCGAGTGCTCTTTTTGAAAGCTGAAAATAAGTTAAGTAGGACACCACAGGAGGTACAAGGTCTGAACGCGGTTTCTAAGTTGCTACCGGTGTCAATGCAGTTGTCATTTTTTTTTTGTTCTCGTGTTTCTACACTTGTCCCAGTCGTACCTTTACACCGGCAGCCATGTTCGATCACTATTTGGTTATTGATTTTCAAAAACGTAACTCGAAATTTTATACAGAAGGGCGACAAAGAATTTGCGTTAAGTTTCGTCTTAAAAATCGAACGAGCGCATCAGAAATGATGAATGTTGCTTTTATAAATAAAACAGGCGTTCATAAACGTTTTTAAGCGGCCCGTGAACATATTAAAAATAACAAGCAAGAAAAGCAAAGCAAACTATTAACGGGCAACGGCCGAATCACTGTTGGAGAGATTGCTGATTATGTCAGGACATCATTTGATTTTTGCGAGTGTTCTTAGCATAGAGTCAATGATCGCAAAGTCTGTTTCGTAGCTGTTGAATTTTGATCAAAAGCACTGCCGATTGATTGAACAGTCCTTAAAATGAAATCAATCAAAATTCATAACTGTTCAAAGGGGTCATGACTGGTGATCAGTACGGATCCGTATGGTATCGAAACTGAAGTCCAACCGTCCCAGCGGAAGCGTCCTGCTAAGTCAAGGCCAAAGTATGTGAGGCTACCGCTTACTGCGTTCTCAATTTCAACGGCATGGCTTAACACTAATTTTTGCCACCAGATCCGACCGTCTATAATGAACGCTATCCGGATTTTCTATGCCGTTTGCGGAAAACAATTGGAAGAAAATGGCCATAGTTGTAGCGAAAAAACCCTTAGCAACTGCATTATGACAATGCACCTCTACACGTGCTTCATTGTTTGTCCGTGAATTTTTGGCAAAAAGATCATGCCATTCTAATAATATTCTTCGCCGGATATGACTCTCTACGATCTGTTTCTGTTTACCAAGCCAAAAAGAAGGGACGGTAACGTTAAGGAAATTAAGTCAGAATCGCCAAGGAAGCCAAAGCTTATTCCAATCATCGCATTCCTCCATCGTTAGGGTTTTACTGTTGACCTCAAGTGGCGTAACTTCAAGACTAGGAAGGGGAATTTTGCTAAATGTATTGAGAACTGTCTCGTTAGTACTGCTTTCCGTTTAAATAGAGTGTCCACCTTTGCGTCGCGTGTATCAGTTAGGTAGATATAAACCCACCTTTCCCAAAACCGTTATTGAACGTACCCTAATAGCTTTTTTGTGTACGGTGTAATTGGACTCAGAGTTGTCAACGATCATCGACGTTCTGAGCTTTTTCTAAATAACCGAAGGAAGATATTCAAACGGTATTTAAAGCAAAGATTTTCTATTTTTTATTAGCTTGCTGTAACGCAGCTCAACAAGCAGCCAGACTCGCTTCTTTCGAACCCATCAACTTTACCTAAGCTAATTGGCACAAAGATAGTGGCAAAGAAATCAGAAGAAAATTGAATTTTGCAACATGACCCGTTATAAGATGTTCACTTTAAGTCTATCTGTCCGATGCAACAGATCCGCATATTTGTACACCTAAAGGACTATTCGAAATTATGAACCCTCGGTCGAATGGTCGTTCTGTCCAATCGTGACTGATATTCGAGAGATAGCTCCTTACGTATCGGCGCGACCAATTTATTTGTACACTGTTCGAGTCCCTGATATTTCAGAGTATTTTTACATTTATATATGGCGAAGAGGGTGTAAACTTTGCACGTGTTGATTGTGGGTTCAATTCAAATTCACAGAGAAGCTAAGGAACGATTGGCAATTAATTAACTGCAAGTCTACCTCCCGGTATAATGTTTATCCTTCTAGCTGTGAGCGCTATCTTTGGCACCATCAGAGTGATTAGCAATTCCAATGTTTGCTGGGGTACATCAACGATAACTGAAGAACCACCAACGTCCAAATCAACGCTAACATGAGGTAACATACTACCAATGATTCGGCTGTGTTTGCTGACCAGCTGTGTGATGCTGTACAATAAACACGCATTTACAAACGATAACTCGATAAAACACCCTTCCGTAATTATGTTCTAATTCCACTCAATGTAAAATCATCATCCTTTATTTTGATGAGAACATATATTTAAGCGAAACCCTTAGGAAGCGATATGTTGAACTAGGGTAGCCTCGCATAATCATGAATAAGCACAACGACCAACAATTGAAGCAGGGATCCGAGTAGAATTTGTCCGAGTCCCGAAGTCGAAGAAGCGTAAGCAAGCATTTTTGTGTATTTTTTACTGGGATAATATATTCTCCATGCCATCGTAACGCTGTACGTCTTCTCTTGAAGAATTATTTTTCTGTAGACGACAGATGGTCATAATAGTAGCAGACCTAGGCTATGCCGCTTTCACCAACACAATAATAACTGCAACGTTAGAACAAGTTAGCCAATAAACTTAACAACGAAAAAGCAACATATCAATGAATTTTACCGGTTTACTTCGAGTTTCTCAGAAAAAGAATGTTTGCCTTATGTTCATGGCTATATTTTAGATGTATCGCGGAAGACGTTGTGCGATAAGCGAATTCTCTCTTACCTAAGCTGCAAAAAAAAGCACCCTTACTTAGAACTGAGGTGTTCATATTGAAGACAAAAATACTACACCAATTTGTGGTCTGCAAAATTTTTTTCACGGGACGGCTAGGGCGCCGACGTCATCGATACATCAAATATTTCGAAGATGATGTTTTTTTGAAGATATGAGCTGTTCTTAAGTACGCCGCCGCAAGTAGCCAAGTAAACTCCGCTGACGCCTAGCAGTAGGTGCATTTATTTACGTGAACGTATGTTCATATCTACCAAAACACCGTATGCATTTGCCTTATTTGACATGGAAGCAGCTATAGAAACAGACTAGCTGAATCATCGCTAACAAGCAAGGTTTTGTTGTTGGTCCGCTGCATTTAGAACGATGGTGGTCGCGGTAGCTGACACAAGGCACTCGTTTGACCTTATAACAGAATAGCAAAAAATAGTCGAGCCTAGCCGCGGTCCTTAAAATACATTTCAATTTATTACCATGCTGACATCGAACTCAAAAGTCGCCGTTTTATATTCATCCAAAATGTGTTATTTCGCCATAACATATTCGCAGCTATGTAGGATAAGTACTCGACAGATCCTTGCCATCGAATGATTATACATATGAGCTTATAGTTTTCTCTGAATTTTCAAATGAGCGTTTTGAAGTGTTATGTAGGAGAAAAGCGCATTAATGGTAAACGAGGTGATTAAGAGAGGTAGTATACCGCACGGGGGAATGTGGGTCCATTGCCATTTCGGTCTAGATTTATGATGTAGGCTGATTTGGAATAAAGCCTTTGAGTGGAATTGAGAACCAGTGGGTAGTGGTCCTCACAAAAATAAAGCCCTGCTGTCGAGGTCTAGCCCTTAGTTGGTCCATATTGCATAGCCCCTACCCGGTGGTGACGACCGGTCGTAAAAAACCTCAGGGGCTGTAACACAACACACGATGATAATTTTGGACGGCTAATGCACATCTTCTTGAGTCTGTAGCCATAATAACCATGAACATGCGACCATCACTAACTCAAATTTTAACGTTGGAAAATTTTTTATCGTGGGATACAACTACCATGCCGTTTCATAAATCTGTTGCAGGAAGTCCAGATAGGTCCAGCAAGAACCGCTCGGCTAGACGCTCTAATAAAGCCAGGTCTATAATACTAAACCAAAGAGATAATTTTAAGGACTTGTTCAAACAGGAACAATAATCATTCGTTAAATAAGTAAATAAAACGATAAGCTATTGTTATTTTGGGGTTTCCGGTTCAAATCAGAAATAAGGCACTCCCCTCAACTTCAGTTAAACCTAACTGTCAGACCAGTCCGTTCGGTTACAGGAGAAGCACCGGCATGGCTGATTTCAGTGCTAAGAAACTGCTATAGCTCAGTGACAAATTTTCCTGAATGTCGAGCTGTAAACGACTCTTAACCGACCAAACCATGAAAATGGAAAGATGTCGTCTTTTACTGCAGGTCCATTGTAACGTGTTGTGTTTTGATAGCATTGCTTGCTAGTCCGGGTCGCCAGCAGCTACTGGGTAGGCCAGACTCCACTGAGCGCACAAGTCAAAGTACCAATAATGCAAATCCCGATTTTTGGCTTATTGACGCAGTGCTTCGACTCAGGCAAACGCGGTGTAAAGTCCTATTGTTTTTTTTGAATGGCACAAGGACCCCGAGTTCTAGATGGTTAGACTGCTTTTCAGAATATATCTAATATGATTTCATAATTGAAATGCGAGCCTAGAACAACGTGGTAAACAGATCGAGACAAAAAGTAAATAAAAACATTAAATTCCAGTGAGTCTCCGCAATTTAATTGCCTACGACGGATCCATTTTTACTGGACAGGGGTATTTGGCCGCAACGTATACGTAAGGAAAGAAAAACAATAAAATCAAACGTAAAGTTAATCGAATTCAACACGGATTTCATTCGTCCGACCCTTTAGGTAGCGTTTGAAGAAGCTCTGCCCTGTTTTTGGCCGTAAAGCTAAAGCTATATTAATATAGAAGCGTTATCAGATGGCAGTGCTAACGATGTTGTCAATTATGTACAAACGTTAGGACCCACGCCTCAATGGACGCGTTATTCACTAGAGCTGTCCGAAATCGAACTGGTTCCGCGTTGTTTCGCCGAATACGTATGGATATACCGCATTATTCGGTGGGTGACCTTGTGTGTCGTAGGCTGGCTATTATCTTAAGGCTTATTAAGGCTAAATTGTTTGCGGCCATATTGTGTCTTACTGACGAATCGTATATTCGTAGTCTTCATCATTCAAAAACATAGTTCTACTCTAAACTCATACGTTTTAGAGTACCTAAAACGTATACGGTTACAATGCACTAGACTTTAGTGTTAGGAATAAAGCATCTACCTACGAATCACTCTACGCAAATTGAAGCACAATAAATAAAAATGTTGGAGAAACAATCTATTGATGAATAATTATTATCCTTCAATTTCAACATTGAACGCATATCAATGTAACGTATGTAGACATCTTGTAGGATTTTTGTGTGCTGATTCATTCACAGCAACTGCGACCGTTTCAATACTCGACGACTATAACATCGCTCCGAGGTATTTCAGCCATATGTCGCTTATGTTTAATGGAAACAAAATGAATGTCCAAAATGGCGGTTGGGAAGAGTCAGCCGAGATCATTTCGAGATTTCTAACGCACGTTTGGTAACTTTATCCAGGCAACAATTACTTCAACCCTGTGCGATAGCTCAATGTGTCTGGCAATAACGGATAAGTAGTTTGCTAGATTTCTCGTCTTGATGATGAGCCGCAGTCCGGATCGCCCATAACGCTTCTGGACAGAGAGCTTTAGACGCTGCTAGACGGTAATTCCGGTGAAGCCTAGCAGGGCCTCGTTTATCAGTTGGAAGTGAATGAACAAGCATATTCGAATCGTCTGCCTGTTTTGCTAAAGACAGAAAAGCAGAAAAATACGTTTCTCATTAATAGAATTGACAAGCGTAATACTGCGCCGAATTCGATTTATCAAGACGACTCTGTAGACTCGATAATTCGACGATTCAAATACTCTATATCAGTTATCACAAACAATAAACAGTGGCCCTTTTCAATTTATAGCTTTAAACTTTTTGAGCTAAACCCGGGCGACTAAATGAATCAGGCAGAAAGCAAAACATTCTGAGTGTTCTATGGCTTGATGGAATCTGATGAAGTAGTACTCCATTGTGGATTTGCAGCGCCTCGTGAAAAGGGCCACTGCAGAATCTTCTAAATGTGGGATGACTAAACAGATAATTTGAAGAGAAAAAGCCGTTTTTCGTTAAGAAAAAATCGCAAAGTGGCCTGGCCGTATAACAACGCTCGTATTCATGCAGCCTTGAAGGTTCGGAAAGCACTTTCCGATCGGGCTAGGGAACTTCTCTCACGCGAGTTCTTTGTCACACCTTCGTCCCACCCTGATCCAGTGGGACGTAAAACTTACTACAGCTAAAACGGTTCCCAAAAGTCGAGAAACTCAGAAGATGGGCTTGCCACCATTTCGACCTAAAACACTAGGTTCCAAAGAAACGAAGTCCGCGAGCTGCGTAATAACTGGCGAAGTACCTTAAATCGTAACGGGAATTATTTCGATGGTCGGAGCCTCAACACTGGTTGAAAAAATTAAATCGAACATTGATTAAAAAGGCTATAAATGCATCTTCACATCTAATATTTCTTCATATTTCCTTTACTAAATCACGCATGGTCTTCGCACACTGTATTTACCAGCTTATCTAAAGTATGAGTTCCGCTGATGGAGCTCCTTAGAAAAAAAGGGTCCCAAGCAAAATGCTTAGACTATGCTTTACCAAATCGATACCAACATATATAAAGAAATAGTATATAATAGCGGGCGAAAAGGCATGATTCTATGAATTTGGGAGGTAAACCTGTTTAGTAGCTTCAAAACGGCAAGTGAACAACGAGCCAAAATTAAAAAAAAAAACAATGACTCGTCTGAGAAAAGTTTTTCGATTAAGGTAATACTGTCTACTTCGATTTTTTCCCGGACTGCCCATAATAGTGCTGGAATATATAATATAATAGTGTTGGAAAATGGAATGATCAGTACCCTATATAACGCCAGATAGCCAAAAAAATTTTTTTCTCCTTATTTGCCTTGCCCTGCTTAGTGGTCTTAGTATGCGCATGTTTTCCAGGAAGCTAAAGTATATAATGAGCCAAAGACTAACTATAGTTTGCCTTCTTTAAACTTATCATTTCGAGGAGGCGTTTTTATAACGACTAAGATATCCCAGATGATAAAGCTAAATATTATAACATAGAACAGAACGAAACTCATGGCCGGACGTTTTTATAAAGGATGCTTCTCCCACTATTATCGCTTCTACTATATAAAATATATATTTTATGGCTAAATCGATGGATTTTATGTTAATTCTTGCTTTGATTTCAACAAAAAATGTTCCACGAAAACACAGAGACTTAGAGTCCCTAAAACAGAGATGGCAATGATACATAAACCTTTACTTATTTCGTTAAACGATCAGGGACGAGCTACCAGACGTGTGATAGGTCTAAATTAAATTTCAAATATGCAGAATTTTCGATCCGACATCACTCAGACCGAAAAGACAATTCGGGTAGACCGGCAAAGGTCATGTCTTTTCGGCACATATCTTTAGACTTCACGACACCAAAGACGTGGAGCGGAAAAAGGTTGACTTTGAAAAGGAGGAGAATTCGATCAACATTAAAACATTAGTCGAACTTGTTAGCGAAGCTTTATATACATACTCCAAGACTACTTCGCTATCTGTTAGTTCTGTGGCAGTGGGGTGTAAACAGTTGCAAGGACCATATCTCGTTACGAGAGAATATGGTGTTGAACCATCTCCTGTGAAAACTTCAGATTCAAAGACAACAGGTAAATAAACTGTTATGCTATCCATACCGTGCTTGCCGTGTGAAGACGATCCATTTTGTTATGTTTATGCAGCCCTCGAGCGCTGTCTTGCAAATAGTGCTCCGAGACACATCTGACAGTTGCATGAGAACGAACTGGAACAACAGTGTGAGCTACGTAAAGGAAGAGCGGTATAACGACGTGCTACTGCTACGACTAGAACTAAAAACACTTAACTTACCGTAAATTATTGATACTGAGTTAAACCTGCGAACGAAAATTTCCGACAAGGACCGGAACGTGAATGCTTTACAATTTAGCGGCCTTTGATAATCATGGCTCGTTCCGCACGAGCTGACAAGCGAGCTCATATGGCGCTTATAGACATTTGATTTTCTCCAATTTGTCCGGTCGTTCAGTACGTGACAAACGCTAACGTCATGTTTGATAATAGCGCGACTTTATAGCAGTGAAACGTTTTCCGACATTTTTCTTTGGTTTCAAGTCGACATATATAAAACTGTCTGTGTTTTAACACACAGAATTATACGCTCGCTCACCCCGATCAGATTGGTCAAGCTACAAATTTAAACAATAAAAATACCACATGATCTAGAGGGAATTAAAAGCAAACGCGTGAAGATTGCTTTCCCTAGAGATGCTTTTCCCTAACTATATCAGGTTATAACAGTGATCCGTTTTTTTAGCGAACTGTAAGTTAGAGTAAAACGTTGTCATTTAACAAGGTCCCAAACAATCATACGAGTGTATGAATGCCATTAGGCCGGAGAACAATACCTTGGAGCAAATATATGTCTGCAAAAAAGCTCAGATGTCTGTTTAGTGGTTCTTTATTCTTCATTATATTATATAGACTCCGGTTAAGGTCATTCACCATACTTCTCAGGTACCTACTAACGCATATATATAATATTCCCACAACGAACGATCCTTTTCAATACACCCAAAAAATCAAAAGACTAGCTAAGATCTGCAGAATTTTGTTACGCAGATAAATCGAAAAGCCAATTATCAAATCCTACAGCCAGCAGACCTAAGCTTTTTGCAATATATTTAAATTTACACACATACCACATAAACTAATTTAATCTCTGCTGCATAAACTAATCTCTGCTGAATACTTAGTAATTTGCACGGTAATGTGTCTTCTCGAATTCATCTACTTCTAATGAAGCTCCTTTTTCTTTGTGCTGAATTCTTCTCTAGTCACAGTGTTTTCCTTCGCTATTCACGTCAATGGACCCCTTGCTTGGACAACTCTTTGCCCTTCAATTTCAATGCTAGACATCACAATCTGTTAGGTCTTTCAGACGGTCTAGGATCGTAGCCAACGCATATAGGTATGCTCAGCTTCGCGAACGTAAAGCCCCATCTGAACTGACTCCGTCCCCATCGCGCACCAGAAAAGCCGCATGTACTATTGCTGTCTTGTTAAAAGACAGAACACTACAACTACATTTTCCACGCTGAGGAGAAAATTCGAACAGTTTCCAACAGCCATGGCGGTGTTTCCTACTGAACAGAAGACTTTTTATGTTCCGAAATTCGACTGATTAATGACTGACTGTTCTGACAGCTGATAAACATGTTTTTGCCTTTCTGAAGAATGAAGTTCACACCAACTCCTCTAAAACAACGAAGTGACTGCAATTACCTATAGTACTTATCCTTGAAACATATTCTTCTTTACTTCTGCCTTTTCATTCGACGACAAACATGCTCTGAAGACAGATAGGGTCCATCCTATGTAGATAACGAGTCACATACATAAGACAAACACATTTTAGTGTAACTCTATTTTTACCGGCTCTCCAAAATGTACTACTATTTATTTACTGACAGTTGCGCGACAAGTTGAGAGATTAGATAAATACAGAATTCAGGCTTTGCATAAGAATACAACGAACCATTCATCTGAAAAATTGTCTGTGCTATTTTTACAGGCAGCTCCAGTGGTTCAACCACGCGAAGGCCACAAATTGCTCTAACAATAAATCATTAGTTTACGAGAGCGTTCATGTTCAAAACCTTTATCGATGTTTTTTTCTTAAAATAATAAAGAGAAAAGGCACAAAGGTTTGCATTTGTGTGGATATTTCGTGGATGTTGGCATTGGTATTCAAACAATTAATGAAGACGGATGGTATCCGAGTGAATGGGAGAGTGACGTATCGTGCTTCGATTCTTGGAAACCTTTCCTCATCCTTGGGCAAATCTTCCGCCTCAGGTGAGTGAACAACTACGGTCGTCCCTCTAGCATGTTTCTATGTATATATGAGAACAAAGAAAAACGGGTATATAATTATGAAGTCAAGTCCTGTAGCACCTATTTCTTATTATTCGAAACATGATAAAATAGATTTTTTTTATTCTAGTCTTGACTCTGGTAGTGAACTGAGTACTCCAATCTAAGTCCTTGTGCGAGAACAGCATAAAAACTCATTCTATACTTCGTCTATCCATTGACTGTTCCTTTTATTGTAAAAGCAGTGGCTACATAAGTTCATAGGCGTTCGTGTGTTCTACATAAGCGTACAAGCAGAAACGAATGAGCTTACTGCAATGCAGGTAGTGTACGATTTCATGTAGTGTTTTTCTTTGTTTTTTTCACGATCCGTGAAGACAGGGCCCTCCCATTTACTAGGAAATTCTATAACGGGCCTTCACAAACAGGAGCGTTACAAAGCACAGAGTTACTTATAATATCACAGCTACTGAAGTTTTGTTTATAATAGCTTGCCTAGTCTTGCTAATAGACGTCATTTCTATAATGACAGGGCACTCTGTTGCAATACTATAGCAAACATGGAATTGATTTTTACCTATACGAGTAGTTGACGCAGTCTTAATTACGAGAATGAGGATGGTACCTGAAATACTTATCAAGGCCCGTTCATAACGATGATCACATTTTATACGTTTTATGTATCCGTATACAAAAGAAGATATTGATTTATAAATTGTTATTTCGTTTTTATGATGTTATTTACTAATACCGATTAATGTCTCGAAGGGCCGTTGACTGGTTGGCACAAAATTTCATGGTTTGTTGTACGTACTTGTTATAATTATTTATGTGTAAGTTATAAGTATACGAAGTATGTTATAAGGTATAATGAACATGTTCAACTGACTAGGTATTGGAATCTGCAGATCATGTAATTAATAAGTCTACACTGAATGGAAAGATGTCTTGAGCAGATAGCTCTAGAAAATTCGCAGATACAACCTTCATTGAGTTTGTGGTCTTCATTAATTTTGCAAAAAAAATGACGGCACCCGCCTACGTTAACTCGCGTTAGGATATGAAGATCAGTTGTTTCCCTGTCTCTTGCTGTCGTCGATCTTAGCTAGGGCTTTGACATTGTGTCGGTCGGTAAACATATCCTGTATGTTTCGGTTTACTAACGATTCAACGTTTTTTACCATTCTTCGGTGAACGTCGAGGTATCGGATAGTAAGGACATTATGCGGTGTCACGAGCTGTGTGCCGATCTTGCACCAGCCTCAGCGATTTGGCTATGCTCTGTATGACGAAGTACGTCGGGGTACCTTTATTTGAATGCATGAAGAGAGCTCATTGAAGACAAGCGTGAAAGGTAACGGACTAAGTTTATCACCCTGTAAAAACGTCGTCGTTTGTGTAACTCCGTTCCTCTCTGCAACATTATCATTAACAGTAACCAATTTACTCTGAAGAATGTCTTCTAGCAGACACAGCGCTTACCGCCAATTGTGCCAGCTTTGTTAATGCGATTGTTTTCGAGTTCGGGCAGAAAATTACCTTAAAATCTATGAGAACTGACTAGTAAGATTGATTCGGACGACTGGTTTCTTTTCTACTTTATCTATGAAAATCTTATACGCAGTCGTAGGTATATATTGAATATTTCACCCAATCCGCTAGCCTGGTGATCTGATAACTTGATTGTACTGACTCGGACGCCTTAAAATCCCGTTCCAGCACTGCCATACATTTGACGGCAGTTGGACGCGTATCATATCGCTTGAACTTAAAAACGTCCCGAAAGTGAGTTTATAGAGCTTTTATAAGGACTGGGTAACTTAATCTAGAAGGTCTGGCTTGCAACAGCCACACAGCGTGTTCCAAGACTTTCATCTCATGCATTTTTCAACTTGGCCTTTACAACCTCGAGACATGTACTGTGGTATTGACCCTGGTGATCAATGGTCCAAGACTAAGTTGAACTTTACTCAGCTTTTGGCTCGCTATGATACGCACTTTGCATCTGAGCATTCCGCACTCGGTGTAGCATGTGTGCTTCGTTTGCAAAAAAACGCAGCTAGTTACTATCGAAGTAAGATGTATTGGACAATTATACGCCTGGAATTACCGCGTATGGAAAAACAGGATTAGTAGCTCCTCGTAATTAATTGACATTCAGTATCTAATGTCTTATTAATCGTTCTTGATAATCAAGTATAATTTTTTTCACGTTGTTTATTTTTATTCTGCGCTAACAACGCGCCCTTTGTTAACGGTATATTCAGGTCAATGTACTGAGCTTGTTGTCTAGAAATGTTTGTGGCATATACATCTATTGATGATGTTTCCATCGACCCCTCGAAGGTTGAGACACTAGGAACTTACAGTTCCTAGATTGAAACCCTTTAGTATTTTTAAAACGATTCTAACATTAAAATAAATGGCGACAGTCGTTAATTTCTCTTCCCTTCCGAGTCGAGAGCAGCTGACTATTTTTTTTCTACCAGTTCGTTCTGCCTTCTGAGCCCCGTAGATGGATATAGTTTGCAATAACTTCAACTACCTCCCCCGCGATGACTAAACCGTGGCTTTATATGAGGACGAATTTCATTGTACCATTATAAAATATGCCGATATTTCCGCTGAAGTGGTCAGTATTACTATTTATACAGGTGGCGGGACAGGTGGTTCTGTAGTAATTAGGCAGTACGAACGGAGACAGAGCTCATATTTCCGTCAATGTCAGGACACCCGTTCAAGTTATTAGGTTATCTACTTGTTTATTTACGTAGCTCTCCAGAAGTTGCTTTCTAGGCTTTTGGGAACATGAAGTAGTGCTCTAGGTGACCGACCTGAAAGGATCGCCAGCTTTATTGCACCTCAAATATTATTACGCAAAAACAACAAGCCACAAGTGAGTCATAAATTTTAGACTTAATTGTTAATACTAGGTAAGATGCGTCTATCAAAAGCCGTGAACTTTAAAAAAAATTGTACGAATCTACAGTAACTTCAGTTTTATTTAAGGTTATTAAAAATAAAATCTCTACTGAAAGCCCCGATTGAAAAAACCCCACCGAGTGTTTATACACTACAGCCCTAAAATGAATTTCAAGCATCTATTAGCGCGACCGTCAAGTGAGTGCTTCGTCATTTCCGAGAGTTTGATTAACAAGATAGAATTAACCAAATCTAAATTAAACCTATCCTATACCTTCAAAAGATTTGAAAGATCGGACATGATCTTGGCATATATGATACTAAACATATAAAGCGAGAAACTCCTATATCAGTATCGTTATTTTTGTTTACCCTACCCACGAAACGGCTAATCATGAGAGAGCATCGATCTAAGATGGTGCACTTCCAGTACTCAACTGAGTCGTTTTTAACAAATGCCTATTACATCTAAAAAAAGTACTATATTTATTTATATCAAGTGCTAAAGAATGAAAAGCTTACAATACATTTCTGGTAAATTGAACCTTTTTAGTATAGCTAGGCTTTACAATGTATGCCTACCATATACCATGTAGAGCATGAGTTTTCAACGATGGGCGCAAGTGCCGATATTAAGACTTGAAACGAGAGTAAACGAACGCACGCACCGCATATCAACCTATCTTACCTGGGGCCTTTTACAGCCTGCTGCCCTATTTTTTCTTTTCACCATTAATTATACCCATTATACTTTCTCTATGAAAATGTGGCTCAGTTACAAATTACTATCCTATTTTTGCACCGTATTTCCTGTGTACCATAAAGATTTGCCTATCGAGGCGCATCTACATTGTCATAGTACTTTGATGCTAAATTCAAAATGGTTGAAGCCGTCAAAGTATAGATTACTTATTATGAGCTTAAGTGTACATGTTCAAGCTATAGAAAAAATCCGAACAGTTACGGAGACAGAGATAAGCTTATAAACAGAATTTTATTTTGTACTAGTTCAACGTTTACAATGTGGGCACGTATGAAATTTTCTAATTTAGTCGAGATTAGAAATTTACCAGCCACTAATAACAAATACGCTATTTACACGTGGCCATATTTGATAAGTGGCAAAATAATTTTAACAATTACAGAAGTATATTAGAGATATAGAAATTGAAGTATACTGGTTAAGAACATCTAGCCCTAGACGGACATATGAAGGAAAATCGAACAATACTGACTACATCAGTAAATAATGCGCGCTCATGCCTACCCGTTTCCTATGTCAATATAATCATTTTACCAAACCAAATTTCCCCAACAAGCATCTATATACCTTTTTGCCTTCTGCGACGACTCTACGACGACAGCACGTGCGGACAGGGACAAACTTGAGCGGTCTATATAGAAACATCAACTCGAGAAGCAAGCTGTGATGCTAGCGAGGAAAAACTACGGCTGGCAGCTGAAGGTCGAACTCGCGACCAAATCTAATATTCTTAATAGTTGTCTGTCTCATGGATATTGTTGCTATCACGCCTTCCCTGAAAAATGTTCTTAGCCGTAACAAAAACAAGTCCTGCAAGAGCATTTTAGTGAATAAATTCAATAGACAACAACCGCCGCCCATCCTTCTTGTAATATCTTCCAAAAAAGTAGGACTTTTTGAAAGATCATGCTAAGTACCTCAAACCCCCGGCGATCAAAATATGAGACTTTTGTTTGAGGCTATTCTAGCGAAACGCCTGTGGAGCTAATTGAGGCGAAGTAAGAGCTATTGATCTGCGCTAAGTGTGTAAATGTAAAAACTACCAAGTGACCTAAGATGTTTCGAGTTTTAAGCCCGGTATCGCCTTTAGGTAATCCGTCACACAACTGGCTCCCAGCACGAAACGAACCGTGTGTCTATGCCCAAGCTCAAACCCAGACTACAACATGTCCCTGAAATTAACAAGCGAATGATATCTACTAAACTATTATGGGCGCTGCACAGATAACTCTAGCGATTCCTTTAGAATAGTCCAACGCGCAGTGTGGATCTCTAGACTACGTGCTTGATTCATTCGGCCAAACAGCTGTACCTCAACTTGAGACTGCTAAGGCAAACGAGAGTTTAGGGAATCAGCAAGGACACGCCTTCCCTTTTCTCTCGATAAAATACAAACCGTTAAAATGTTAACATTAAGTTAATGTGTGACTGAATAGTGAGCTAAATATTCAAGATGGCCGTCTAATCCACTTGCATCATAATCTTTCTGAGAAGCGGAAGTTCAGGGAATAGGTATAGGATTTAAAACTTTTTGAGAAAATCACTGCTTTAGCGTTCTCTATTCTTTACATAGCTATATGGATTGTCTCAACGATCTGATATGAGTTGTTCCACACAATAAACGATACCCAAATTAGATATAGTTCAATTTTGTTTGATGACGATGAAGATTAACCTCTCCGCTTCGCATAGTACTCCAATATATCCGCGAAAACCTACAACTACAGATTCCACAAGTTACCAAAAGACACAAGCGCCATAAATATCCCGAGTCTACAATCAAATCTTCACACTTAAGACATATTGATGCTTTGTGTAGCGCTCCCCGAGAGCCTATCGCAAATTTGTTGGTTGTATTCGAGGCACCCTTTTTTTTTTGGCAGATCGTTACTTTTCATGCAGAGTACCTTCATTTTTATGATCATGTCTTGACCTTAACCAAACACGCTATCACACTATGGCAAAAATTAATTGCAACTCTAAAATGCATTAATGACGACGACAACGAAAACGATGAGATCGCAGTGCAGCAATCATTCTAAATGAGCTGGTTATTGCGTTCTCTGAATAGTTTTACTTCTTCTGGATGCCTACTTTCTAAAAATTAGTAGATAGCAGAACAGGTGGGCAAAATGAGAAGAGTTTTTTTCTGTGACCTTATTGCAAAATTCACATGGAAGGCCCATGATAGTGTTAAATCCATTGAGATCACATTTCATCCTGGCCTTTTCAGGACCCATTGCATATAACCTTTTTCCCTTAAAAAGTAACTTTGTCATTTCTAACAGGCAAACTAGAACCCTATAAATAACTGTAACGCTTTGGCAAGGGACGAACTTGCAACTATATCGGGTAAGCTTCGGCGCACATGACCGCTTTGTGGTGAGCAGTTCTCTTTTAGCTGGGATAAGTTTAAAGGATAAATTTAGCGAGCTAGGGGCCCGAGTCCATATGCACTCGGGTATGACAAACGAAAACATGTCACTTCATCACTGCTGAGTGCGTGACTCCCTGGCAGAAATAAGCTAAAAGATGCTAGAAAAATAACTGTTACTCAGTTAAAAAAAATACGTCGACTTACCTATGCAAATTAATAATTACAATTGCTGATTGTTGTTTAATCTAATTCGTCAAATGGGGCTACCAAGTTCATATTTATATAGTATTTTTCCTTGCTCAAGCCGTTTGACCATAATCTATTGGATTTACCGTATTTGAATTGAGCCATCATTGACCTTTTAAAGCTGAAAGCACTAGAAAATATTCATATTTACATTAAATAGGTCGTAGCGAAACGATTGTCGATGCTCACTTTTACGCTAGATAACATCTTCGAAAAGCTATTTCCTCCATAAATGTAAGAGCACTCTTCGCTTGAACTTGCAGACATGTTTCATCCTATAAAAAGTAGTGCACCATTCAACACTGAAGCGCGACGAGGTCATTATTATAAGGAACGATGTATATATGCAGCCTCTTAGCGAATATCGACAGTTACCTCATGTGCTTTTAGTAAACCTGACGTACCTAGGAAATCTCGCTTTGGGACGCGTTCCTACTTCGAATCGAGGCTTGAAGCCTTCTTTAACTACTCCCTGCACGAAGCTCTAGTGCTAGCAAACTTCAAATCACGCCACAAACCTTCGTATGATATCAACATAAAATGTTACCTAGCATAGTACTAATGTTAATTATTAAAGTGTAAGTTTGTCAGTTAATAAAACGATGTTACAGGTCCGGCTACATAATAGACGGTAGAATAAGCCTCAGTATCATTTTACTGCAACAAAACCTTGCAGTATTGTTAAACGATTTATACGAGCAATCTTTCCCTCCAATCCAACATTCCCCTTTCATTTTTTTTCAGAAATACTATCCTTCCTCGTTAGTGAAAAAAATTCTAAATATAGATAAACAGGCAACGGATACAAAAATCAATACAGAGATATTCCTTCACCTTCCACAATGAGCAGGTCGTGAAGTTAGGCCTACAAGGTGACTCGAAGGGACTCACATTACATCACTATTAGGACTGACCTTAAAGAGGTTGGTATTAGTAAGCATCGTTTCTTAAGTAATAGGCTAATAAAACAGGACTAGTTACACTTCCCTCAATTTGAATTTCGCTATTCGCTGAATTTCGAACGAACTATTGGCCTTCGTTATAATTTCCTACGTGATTTAAGGGCAAGGTAGCAGACCGCGTTTCGAAGAAAGAGTTCGGGTACCCGAGCAGTTTTTCAACCTCGTTAGGACCTAGCAGAAAATACTGGTGAACTTTATGCGTGCCAAGCGAGTGTTGCTCAGAGAAGTGGGACTGAAGTTCGATTGCAAACTATCTCTAGCGACCTCTATTACAGCATCTTCAATTTATGTAGTGCGGGACTAGTTGCCAGGGCGATCCGACACGTCACAGAGGTTTCATACTCGGCATGATAAAAACGCTAGGCGGGTCCCAGAGATGAGCTAACGGCATCTCCAAGCACAATGCCCTCAAAAACTGCCGTATACCGCGGCAGTGCCGAACAGAATTCCAAACTCGCGTCATCTCAGCACCATACGGCTGGTAGATGGAGGTGTGCATCGTTCCCAAACCAGGAATTTTCGTCAGGACAGCGGCTTTCATTGAGCGATAACAGCATACCAAATCGTTCTGGTATTCGGTGTACACACGGCAAACTGAAAAGGTTCATGAAGGATACGCTTTGTCACTTCGGAGGCTGCGTCGAATGTTTCGCGGCCGATTCATTGTTGTTCTCAAGCGATAAAGCTCACTTGAGCGTTTCGAAGATTAGATGAGTTAAAAATGCGCTATCGTAGAGAGGAATCCGGCCTCGAGCTTGGGAGTGCTTTGGCAATTTTACATTTGCCTGCACACTGCTTGCAACAATAAAGGTTGGCCACTTGTAACGTTTGTGGCATCAGCCATTAACTACTACGACAAGGTGCGTATGCATTGTGTAGAGTACAAGCTTTTTAGATCGCAGTCTGCGAAGCTAACCATGGTATCAGGACATTGGCCTGGTAGCGTTGGCCAAGTGAAGCAGCTTCATTAAAGTTTTAAATACCTAGATATTTTTGTGGGCAATTAGCACGTAACGTCGGGCTTGTCGAAGCCAGTCTCGCCCGACCAACGACAAATATATATATATTGTCGGTCGAGTACATTACATCTATCAATTTATGCGGGCTTAACTGCGAAATTATGAAATTTTTGCTCTTTATTTTTTCCGTTTCTCTTTCTAATAGCAAAATTAACCTTGGACAGCTTTTTTAAGTCGGATTTTTTTCACGTTGGAACGTCGGCGCTTTCACGCAGCTATAAAAAAAACTCCTTCCCACAGATTTATTTAAGTTAAGCCGTGCAGGTAAAGCCGTGCAGGTAAAACTATGCAGGTAAAGCGTGCTATCGTTTAGCCATTCGCACTGGGTATAGCTTTACAGTTTATTGACATACTACCATTATGGCTGCGTACGGATAAAGGGCTATGTCCTGCTCGGCCTGACTCGCCTCTCGTATATTGCAAGTAGTCGTTTATCTATACGCAACCGATACACATTAGGCGATTACACCGAACACAGACTATGTTATACTAGGAGGAGATTTTTTCATATAAGATTTTATAATACGATTTGTACCATTAACCGTATCCGAAATCTATCACATCGTTATCATACCTTACGCGGTTGAAATACCAGATAGAGTGCAAGCGTTGCAATGGTCAGTGCCGGGTATTAAACTTCTACAGCTTAGCTAATTTCAGTTTTATGCTTCGTTTCGAACTGCACTTACGCTGGTAAGCTCTAATGGTTACCAGTGAGGATTAGATAGCAAAAGTTAGCAATGAACGATATCGATCAAAACAACGCAGGCGGACGTTATACATATTACGTTTCTATGTAAACAACTATGTAACCGTAACATTGAACCCTTAAGGCCGCGCACCCTTGTACCTGTTTTTATCTCTTCGTGACATTCGAGGACCTATCAGTGACAATTGCGTGCACTCAGGTACAAGCGCCTGGATATAAGTAACAGACTCAATGCACAGGAAAGCTCCTAACGTCTCCTTTTCTTGTAGAAAAAAGATAGTAGGCATCGACGTGCTGCGGTTATGTTCATTTGCGTGAACATCGCAGGTACCACTGTAGCGTTGCCATATGGTACTGGCCAGTTTCCCATGTGATGGCGTCTTTTTTTCCGCATAAGACAAATAGCCTGTCGGTTGCCGGAGCAGCTAAAGCGAAGGTAGAGATAGTGCGAGCCGTCTGAGCGGCTGGTACGATCGTTGCGTCTGCTGGCGGATCCCGTAATTACGTCTGATTCTTCTTGCTACGAACCTGCCACTGCCGCTTCTAGTCCTCCATGTTTATTTTGCCCTTATCCAACCTACCGATAGTAGTCCCTATCGCCATTTGAGCACCGCTATTCTGACTGGCTTTCGCGTATAGTTGTGTATAGCAGACATTGATAAGGCATTTTCTGCAGAGTAAAAAGCTATATAATATCTTCTCAAAAAGAGCTGGCAAAGAATATTTTGCGTAGTAAAGCATCGTTATCCATTGGATCATTATACCGCTCAGTTTACTACTTTCGATCTTTTTTTGCAGTGTTTCCTTATTTCGGTGGCGACAATAGTAGTATAGCCAGTAGCATATTCCTATCAATATAGGAGATAAGACTTAGCGATAATCGCGCCTTCCGTTTAGCATATCGTCACGCAAAACTTACGGTATGTCGGAGAGTACGCTGATAGCGGGCTGGTTGATAAAAGTTGAGGTGACCCACCGGCAGTGATTTATTTTCGGGTTTATTTTCGATTTTGATCTTAGTATCACAACTATAAGTCTCAGCTATCGGCAACAAGATATCGGAAACTCGCACAAAGTTCGTTCTGACTTTACTTTAAACTAGACTAAGTTTATATAGAACAGATTGTTTCGGGATCTAGTTTACATCGAATCTGGTGGTTATTAAAAGCTGTTGTGCCATCGTCTGACCGGTGCGTATTTAACGTAACAACTTGAGATATCTTTGTCGTTTACTAAACCGATTATATGACTTGTACTCGATACGTTCGTTTGAATTTTTCCTCTAATGCAGCGAAATTTGGTTCACTTATTACACATCGGGTCGTATAGCTAAAGGTGGATATGGTCTGGAAGACGACGCCATTTTTGTTCACCATTTTCGGTTGATTTTTTTCAATGGCCTATCGTAATCTTGGCTCGGCCGTCTATCTAGTATCTATCTAGTAGACGGCTGAATCAACCGTTCTGTAGGTCATAACGCGTGACTCTTAGGACGTAGTCCCACTTAACATACTATTTTCTTTGCCTTTTGGAACATATTCTAAAGCATAGTTTTTATGCATTGTTCAATTTGTGTATATAATCTATTTTTTTTTTTTATCATTTATCACTCAAGAAGGGCTCGATTTCGTAGCATTAAGTCCAATTTTCAAACATCAAGTTTTTTTTTTCTTTTTTTAATATTATTTATAGCCGGCTTTCTTATAAGGGTTTAGAACTAGTTGGTGGTGGATGTTAGATCTTTAACTTTCGTAATAATTTCAACTTTTTTCCTTTATTGGTCGACCACTACGAAAGGCGGCTTTCGCGCATTTTTTTTTATAAACCTTGCCAACGTTTTTGCTCTGATTGTAAATGAAGCGGATTTTCGCAGAACACATAGCTTCAAGGCGTTCTGTCTTAAACGTTCTAACTTTTTTTTAGAGCTCCACTGCTAAATCTCAAGTGATGGCAACACCAATATGACTCCAATATATATATGTGTATATATTGTCTCGCCGAAAAGTATTGACCTTTCCTCTAGCTAGACGGCTCTAAAGTTACATGTTTCAAGCGATAAAGGTCAAGTTGAAGTTAGTGTCATTTGGAAACCTATATATACATATATATATATATATATATATATATATATATCAAAGGACCACGACTCAGGCTCAGCCGAGGCTAATTATGAGAGCGTTGACGTTCAACTGTCTCGCGTTGTTATCGTCAAAAGAAAAGGCGGAATTAAACAAATTCAGATCACCTATTCAATAAGCTGAAAGTGGATGGCTGCCTCTTCCTGCTACCGCTGCAATTGTTATCGCCGAAGCTTAACATTTCCCGCTCTCAAAACAACATCAATCTCGCCATCCGTGATTGATTCGGCAGGAGCATGCAACGCTCGCAACCTCTGAAGTCGCTCTGCAGCTGGCTAGATTTTCTTGTTATCTTCCGATAATTTCGTGTGTCTTCACGACATTCAGAACACGATAATGCATGTGTAGCAGGAACCAAAAGGCAAATGACAGCTATGAAAAAAATGGCGAGAAGATAGAGAATTTCACTTATTTCGCTGGTGCCGATCCGGTAAATCCAAACCAACTACATTTTTTATCTATACGCACTAGTACGATTCTAGTTTAGAAAAGTGGGCGTGTCTATGATTTTTTTTTTTTTTTTTTGATACTGTGCTAATAGTTGTGATATTATACGAATTCTGTTTAGAGATGGCATTGGGCCCTAACGGACAAGTTTGAAACTCGGCCTATGTTAATTGCGTAACTAGCGGTAGCAATGCAACAGTGTAGCGGAGTTATGAAATCGACAATAAAGTTACAACTTTTCCTCAATTCTGCTTTCATATACTATATATGACGTTTTAATCGAAAACAAACATGCAATTCGTTGTCTACTGTAAAATATATCCACCGCAATGGCCATTTGCCGATCATTTAGCTGTTTGTTCTAACAGGTAGTAGGTTTATAACTCGCATAAGATACTAACTAAAATAGCTAGAGTATGTTGAAACAGCAAGCAGACATGTTTTAAGTCTCTGAATCGTCGCTTAGAGGCTTAAGTTTTTTTTCTATAGATTTACAAGTTGTGTGCTCGCTTGAACTGATCGCTAAATAAATCATCCATTTAAGTACACCTTTTTCGCTAGATAGCTCTTACGATGAGCGGCATTGCGAAGTATTTCTTTTGTCGCTTAATGAACGATAAGTATAAATTCTCGGCAGTTGTCGCACTTATGTGTGCAAGATAAATTTCCTTTTCGTTTACCTTCCTGAATAATGAACAGCTTTATTTTTACTCATGTTCAACTGTTTATCTACCTTTATATATATTTACATCAATTAGTGGATTGAGCGATATTGCTATCATGTCATAGAAGCTGAGAGGATAAAATGTAACTTGCAATAGAAAAGAACAAAATGAAACTATGGTTAGAGAAAAAAGCGGCCGGAATAAGTTCGAATCCTGATTCAAGCAATACCCGCCTAAATTTTGAAACTTTGGTAACAGCAAACCGTGTTTCGTTCCGATTCAGATTATATTATAGCACAGTGTTCTTAGCTTGGCGTCAATCGGCAATAGCAGCTACTGTCAAGTGGGATGTTTATTTACATCGAAAACATATAGAAAGGCAAATTAATTTATTGGAATAAACTATATTGTCGTTAAGTTATTGTTAGGCTCTTTAGCGTTTTATTTACTATCTGTGCTTTCGTGTAATGTAAGCAAGGTCAAGATTGTTATCTAATGATTTTATATAGCAATTTTGATTGGATACATCTAGTTACTTAGAAAGAAGATTTTTCGTATAAATCTTCTCATGTAAGCCACGGATTCTTTCCTTCCGTAATGATCTATTTCACTGCTATCTGACTTTACCAACTCCGTAAAATCTACTACCAGGATCTTATATGTATCGAATTAGTGTTGAGCGCTTATGAGCTGAGCATTTACGTTTCAGGCTCGAAATGAGGTACGGCACTAAGCCCGTTGTAGAGGGTCCTTAGTTCGCACATGGAATAGTAACGGTCATGTACAGCCATTATTTAATAAACACATTTACGAAACAGATACCGGCATTGCAACAGCACTGCTTCATGCATATGTAGACGCCACTCAGTACAATGGCTAACTAAACATTAGGACAGAAGGATTCGAAAATTGACAGAAAACCCTGATCACACTTGGCCACAAGTAAATTGTTTGGGCAGATGTTAAACTCGAAGAATTATAGGCATAATCGTCTCTAATTTCCAAGACGTTACCGTTAGGATTAGTGTCTAAAAACTATTCATTCTATGGATCACACAAGACAGGGCTGCGAATCCGAATTATACTCCGACAACACCCTATAGATCTACCCAATTGTTTACCATTTCGAAATTCGTGTTAATATAAAAAAGAAGAATATAATGAAGATGATGTTCGCAAAAACATGGTTAAAAAGGTCGACAAGAGATGGCGTGAAGTATTCTAGAAATCCGTCCTTAAAGGTGTAACTGCAAGTGACAATCAAAGCCGAGTTCCATCTGAACATATACTTTCTGATAAATAGTTTCTCGAGCGTACCATAACAGTGGTCTAGAAACAAGCAAGGGCGGTATTTCCATGTTAGGGCACTATTTTTTAATCTATTTTAGTGCCTTTTACTGAGAGTTTCTAGTTTTCTCTTCTATGTGAACAAGTTCTAGGTTTGACCTATGTTAGGTATCGTATCACGGAATTGCTCGCGTCATGTATTTGACAGTGTGAGGTCTTGCCGGACCTGTAAAATGACATGAGAACTATACAGGCTAGTAACATTGATTCCCCATTTTTCCCGGTTATGAATTTTTAACGCCGAGATGTAAGTCGACGTGGTTGCTAGTTGCTTGTTAGTTAAAGGTTACCAGAGCAGCGGCTTCAGAGCACCAGTCACGCACACTACTGCTATCAAAAAACCGTAAAATTTTGACATCATGTACGCTGGTACTCTGGCGAACGCAAACAATCCCCATCCTCTAATCTTAAGCCTTCGACAAATTCTGCTGTTCGGTTAATTAACCCTGTACTTTCGCCAAAATGTATATATTACATGTGAATGTTTTGTCTCCAGATATAACTTATTAAAATAGACATAACTCCAGACAAAAATTATTGAAGGTTATAAAAAAAAAAAACAAAACAAAACAAAAACTCAGATTTGAAGAGTTAGCAATAAATAATAATGAACATTATCGGTCGTTCGATACGCAGTGCTTCCACAACTCTGTAAGGATTAGCGTTCACGTTACGTGTTCACATTATCGATCTTTCTTCACTTCTAGTTCAAAGCTAGAATGGAAGCTTTTTATTTTTGTGTTCAACAATAATAGTTATCCATTTATATATATAGAATTACCTACTTTTAGGGATAGCATCAACGACTGATTTCCACTAGCCACTGGTCTAACCCGAGAAGGCCTTGCTAAATTTACTTGGGGTTTCTCTGACAGGTCTATAAAGCAGCACGGTAGCCACACGAGCAGTTATAAACCCTACTAAGTCCTTATTTTTTCGCCATTGTTATGATTAATATCAGTTGTTGTGAACGCTTATATTTATAAAGAAACGTACAGTACATTATATAAATAAAATTGAAATTAATCTAAGTAAGCGTGTTTATAATTCATCGGCATTTTGGTAGTCGCAGTCGTACTAGCAATTGAACAAAGAAAAGCTAAAACCTCCATGTTATTTGGCAAACTATTTTATTTCAGTAAATAGGCGATCGTCTTGGATAAAGATATTTATTGAGACAGAAGATGAGGCAGCTATCAAGGTTAAAGAATGGAAGCATTGTCACATCGGTATATCGACGACATGTTGACAAAAGGCATGGAACTTTTCGGTTAGAAACTAGCCTCCTCCAGTCGTTCGAGTGACGCATCCAATCCACTTGTGTAATCATCACGACCCCTGCCGTCAGTTAGAATAGGACGAAAAACAGAATGAGAAGACAATTGAAGAAGATAAGGCCTCCCGCTTTACATGCTAGTTAACAGAGATTGTGTGCCTGCGGAAAAGCTCAACGAGGAAAAATAATACACCGATTAACGATAACCGAAGGTAGATATTACCTATGTCAATGACTGACATCTGGCAGGGCAGTAGGATCTTTTGGAAAAGAAAAAGTGGGCTCACTAACGAACGCGTTTGTCATACTTTTCGAATTGTATCACTTCAACCAAGAGTTCATTAAACGATGATTTTTACTAGTGTTTAGGTGTCATCGCTAGGATGGGTCTCTAGAATAGATGGTTCTAATTATATATTCGTATATATTTATGTGTTGGTATCAGTAAGGTTTTATGACTGTCGATGTGTGCGTATGTGTGCGCTAACCTATGGCTGCTGAACGATTGGTTTTGAATTTTTCATTACGTAAGTTGGCAAAAAAAAACTGTTTTTTCTTGCAAAACAGACAATTCTCACTATTTTTGTATTGCTCAACTGACTAGTTAGCAGTTTAAACAAAGTTACATTAGTCATAAGTAACACACTACGAGGGTTTGATTTACAATTCTAAATTGGAACTGCTATCATTATGGATATTGAATAATGGAGGTGTTACTAAGAGGTAGGTGTTTAGGTGCTCGAACCACAATTGCCATCGCAATCCTTAGTCAAGTAAATGTTGCAAAAGCGATGCATTTTTAGGAAGCAAATCTGGATTAGTCTTACATAATTTTTAAGAAAATCCAAATCTCAAACCCGACAGGATAGCTGACGTTATCAATGTACCTCCTACCTATGTTGGATACCACTAACATCGAGCAATACAGAATTTAGCAATGAAACACAATACATTAGTCTCAATATGCGGTCTGATGAGCCGATGCAAGACGGGGCGCTGAAATGTGAAAATAAG
>NW_019213392.1:87687-93185 GCF_002532875.2 Varroa jacobsoni
AGATATATATATATATATATAGATATACACATTTAAAAAAAAAGAAAACATTCCTCTATCGGACAAAATAAACGCAATAACAATTAGCAATTATCTAATTATGATAACTTTCTAGTTAGCTGTTGCTACATTACGCGTCTAAGACTATACAAACATACATGTGTATATATATATGTGTATATCTATGTACAACGATGGCCTTTGGGGAGCCTGAACTAAGCATTACCGGCTGTTGTTTGTCGTAATGTTAATTAGCGTAATGGTATCACGATCATCATTCAACGTGCGTGGGACGTTCGTCTGTGTGGGCAACTAACAAAATCCGTCCGCTCTCGACTACTGCCTCAGTGTATCTGTATACGACCGTGAACGAATTTGCCGCTAGTTCGTAATGCAGTAATTATCCCAATTCCATACACGATGATGATATCGTTTACTTCGTTAAGATAGCTAAATTTGGCTAATCATCAACTTCTTTTTGACGGTATTACGGATTATCAATCGCTCAATTACTCTAAACACTTTGTCAAAGAGCCGAACTTCGCATCCGTTCGTTCGCTAATTCATTCATTCGTTGAATGAATGGACAAGGCGTTCGGGTTAATATACATTCATGATATTAAACGTCACTGCGTTGTATTATTGATTCGGGAGATTAGAGTGAGACTTTATGCACAAACTATAGCTTCGTCTTAGTGATGAATAAATGGAGGGCATTTAGTTGCAATTTGATTTCAAATGAACAGTTTGTAGTGTGGCTTCTCGTCCATGCCGTACACAGAGGAAAAAAATCACGCTGGTCTAATTTAATCTAAGACTATTACTCTCAACACGGCACCACTGTAGGTTTATAAAAAGGAGGAAAAATCCGGTTGAGAGATTCCCGGCGCCAATGAGGTTCTCAAAGGTCCGAATGAGTTTAGCCTACGTCCTGTTTTGAGCTAACTAAAGCACGCAACCAACATGCCCATTGCTATAGCAAATTATACAATCGGCCATAATGTTTAGTTATGACTGGTTAGTCATCATAATATTGCTTGTCTTTCACATGCATTTTTTCACCGGGCCGCCTATTCATGCCTTAGGTTATTTTTACTATACTACTGGTAGTATATTGCCTGTATGCAGTATTTGGCTGAGCTGGTTATCGGCAATATATAAACCAATAAATTAATTGGGTTCAGTAAATCAAGTAGCAATCAATGTAGAATATTGTGTCTGATGTGCGCTAGTCGGATGCCAAATAAACATGAAAAACAAACACGTGGTCCCATTGAACTGAGTCCGTTGACATCCTGGAAATTTCCAACATCCAATAGCAGTTCTTTGCAAAGATAGTTAAAGATCGAAAGTTTTCGGTACGGGGATTTGGTTATAAGAACGACTTCAGGTACGTCGCTGAAAGCAGCCGATCTCTGCTTTCATTTTTGTTCCGAAACATCATTTTAGTTGCTCTTGTGCCTTCTAATCAGTTCCCGCAATTAAAATTGTCAGTCTCGGACGCCGTTGATATCGCGCACTATACTTACGTAGTGTTAGTGTGATTTAAATAGCTTCCCTGTTCCACATGAGCTGTGTATAGAGCAATGACTTCTGGTCTTCTTCGGGCAGAGAGGTTCGGCCGTCCAAGTTACCCCGTCCACACTCTGCTATTTATCATATATTCTAAAACGATGTCTGACTAATCAAATGACCATCAAAATCTACCCATGTACATAACACTTGCCTATGTTCAATATTTTCTAGCCAAAGTCAGCTGTTTGTTTTTTTCTTAGGTAGGAGGATTGGTATGGTGTGGTGAAGCGTTCGGTGTAGCAGAAGGACTGGAAAAGCTGGATAGAGAACGTAAAGGCGTGACGCGAACACGGCAACGACATCAATTCAGTAGGGTGGCCAGAAGTTACCATGCAAACTAATGAGTGAACGAGATATCTGACAGGGCCTAGTGATATAGAGTCACTTTAATAGGATAATTGTTGGTGCGTACTCGGATGATAACTCTAAGCGTGGCATCGAATCGCACAAAGTAAATCAACCAACGACAAAATGACTTGGGTGTTCACATTTTTTACAGGTCAAATAAAGCAATCGTACGAGGACAAATTAACGGAGGGGCAGGGATGACTAAATAGGTCATTGTATTCCATTGTAGGTCCTTACCTGACCAAGAATTTAAGTTAGGTAAAGTGCGAGCGATAGATTAACACCGCATACAAGGCCAAGAGACTAATTATAACAGGTATATATTGTACATTTTAGCATCGAGAAATTATTTCTAAGTGCATATAACATACTGTAAACAGTATAGACCAGTCGGGAGGAATAAGCTAATTTCCATAAAGAAACAAAATTACTAAGGCATTTTGTGAGAAAGACGAAATCACTCCAGTCGGGCAACTGTAAATTAAGTTGGACGTGAATGATATAACTGATAACGGGGTTCCTGGAATGAGGTAATAGATCGGATTAATGAAAATACTTGAATCACTGCGACTGGATAATAATTGCAGTGGATTAACAAAATCCGTGCAATTTAGTCGCAGGAACATTTCAAGGGGACTAGTTTAAAGGTGTAGGTGTGCAACCTTATCTCGTACTAGGACTTAGGTCGATTGGGTATGGTACGAATCGACTTCGTTAATTTTAGAAGATGGGGGTATTCAGTATCGTTGGAGGAGAGGGGTAGGTTTACCAAAAGAGGTGAACCTTTGCATTTGAGTTACAGTTTCATGCGACATCAACGAATCAGGCCAACGGCTGCATCTATTCAGCCTTATGGTACCTATCTAGACTGACACGAACTTCAATGCAACGGATTCTTTTTGTAATATTGTTATCTTTCATATCTTTAGCCCTAAGATAATAATGAAATTTGGTTCTGTCATAATACTTCGGCTGCGCCTATTCTCCAAGCTAACGCCTAACGTCGAGCATGCAGTTTAACGCGTGCATAGGAGTGGATCGGCATCTAACAGAAGCTTTTTGACACCCTATTTCTAACCCTAGCGCATCTTGCACTTCGTCTTTGCATCTTGTAGAGGGTGCCGCTCCATCAGCCGCGCGCGTTAGTTCGATCCTAGTCGATCGGTGACAACGATGTCAAAGCTGTACGGGACGTCAGAGTGTTACCTTTTTGCGAGCTGCTGGCAATATCAAAATGCTGTCGTAGAAGGATGGCCACGTTTGTGAGGCGTTTCCTACCCGCTAAATTTAATTATATTGTGCCTAGTGGAACGATCTAGCAAGGAGGCCTGCCTTTGCTCGATAGGAGTGTGTGCTATGCGAGAATTTAAATTATAAATAAAAAAATGTTTGCAAACATTGTTGCTTCGCCAGATACGAACCGAGGTACACTTAGCCAATTAATTGCCTTCATGATCTCATATAAGCCGTTGTCCAACTCTAGCTTCCTATGACAACCACTACATATGTTGAACGTTGGAGTTTGTCCTGCAAAAAATATACATAAGCGATGTCATTTCCATGGCTCGCCGAAACGGTCAGCTTTCTGTCGCCACTATTGGTATCTTCTAAGGTGAAAGCCGGAAAAGTTCCACACAGCGGATATTCTATGTGTTCAGTCAGGATAGTTGTTTTATCTTAAGGAAACAGCGTAGTACACAAATACGACCTATAACAAATCGTATAAAATCACATTCAGGCTAATCCCTGAGCTTAATCAACACTTACATTCGTGGAATACCTGCCAAGTTGTACCCGCACCACTGTTCTGAAAAGTTATCAAAAAGTATAGCGCCATTTTCATTTGTTCTGTAGTCGTGAGTTGTACCTATAAACTTCGTGGTCACTCATTTGCTGCGAGCAGACTAGTTATTGAGGTGAGTTATCACTGCCCCACAGTAAATTGGATGGCTAATGAGTGTGCTCTGTGGATCGCAACGAAGCAGCGAATCGTATGTATGCCTATACATAGATATATGTGCACGTACGCTTCTGCACGCACGAAGTTGTTGTGGAGTAGCGGAAACGTGCGATGCCAGGAGACGGGAGCAAGGCAGGCATGTAGGACAAAAAAAGGCACGTTGGACCGTAGAGAACAAGTAGATGGATTTGCATCGCACTGAAGTCCTACCTGTCTGCTGAGCTGGGCAGCAGAGCTGTTCCTAACTAAAGGACAACGAGCCTTACTTTTCCCCATCTAACTTCCTGTTTTAACCCCTCCCACCTCCCACTCCCGGCTCGCTCCTCAGCCCTCTTCTGTGCTCCCTTCCTCTCTCCCAAACAAAAGCATTGGGCCAAAGAGGCTCTACCCTCGTTCGTTTGTGCTCATCGGGTCCACAATTCACTTTTGTCGCGAGCTTTATATTTTGAGCTAGACAGATGTACACCCGTTCAATTGGCTGTGGAAGCCCTCGGCACGAGTGGCCAGCCCACATGGCGGTCGGCGCTAGCTTCTACCAGCACTGTTGGAACAAAGCTTCTCTTTCATGATCGCTGCCTGCAGCGCATCAACTATTCAGGCAATTTAGGCATGTGTCCGAATAACGCATAAGCACCAACGTGCACACATATGCACTTCAGGTATGTTCCTCGTATTCCGACTGCGCCTGTTTATCTATACATGTGCTCTAGAAATGTGCGGTCCAGAAGTGCGCCTGAGCGCCCTATAGGTAACGCTGGCCCCGTCGAAAGACCTGCAATCACAGCAAAAAATCACCACTTATATGATACTAGTCCGTTAAAAAATATCTATCAACGCGAGAACTATGCCCACTTCCGTTAAGCGTGTCCCTAGCACTATTATTTACCAGGTCAATTTGTAGGTCACTCCCCGTTGAATGACTACGAATGCTTTTCCTGTGTCATCGTAGTTCTCTACATTCTATGCAATTTTCAGGACATTATCATTCATAATGTAATATGTATAAAAGTGATGTTTGAAATAATATTTATAGGTAATTATTTCTACTTCGGAATTTCAGTGTAGGTGTCAAAATAACCTCTTCTGGCCTGTGCTTCTTTGTCCCATAGGCCTAAAGTCTAGCTATTTGCAAATTCGCATTTCAAAAGAACAGTCAAACTGTAAATGTATCTAGCAAATCTAATGTAGCCGCTTTGAACGGCTATAATTAAATAGTACTCATCAAATCGCGCCCAAAAAATTGATATAGGTCTATTTTTTTAAAGTTGTCGTGTTTTTTAAAGTACCACGGAAAATTGTTTCAGAGCGGAGCTTTATACTTAGATATAGATGATTTCTAAAGTCCTTTTCAACTTGAGGGAGACCTTATCTTGCCCATGCGATCTTTAACGAGTAAAGGGAAGAAGTAGATTCAAATTAACTAACAACAATTACACGTACCGCTAGGTAAAACTAAGTCTACCTGTTGATGTGGCCCAAGTCCTTATATAAATACGCGAAACAAAACTTAGCAAATGAATAGAAGGTTATATTTTGCAAGAACATAGCCTTCCGTTATGTGACAAGCCAGCTGATAGTCCTGAGTAGGCAAGCAGTGGATCAGTATCCTAAAGAA
>NW_019213393.1:0-14882 GCF_002532875.2 Varroa jacobsoni
CGATTTCATGCAGAAGCTTAGTGAAACACAGTCGCTAGCTCACATATCTCTAAATGATCTGTGTCATACAATCAATGAATGTTACTACCATGGCGGCTAGCAGACTGAAGCCAGTTGTATCCACTTCGCAGTGTTAACAGACGATTTATTCTAGAACTTAATATTACGTATAAACGAGGTACGTCAATCCTGTCTGAAACAGTTTCATACTCGGATCCAAAGCTGTTTTCAATTAAAATTCAGTTGCTAAAGGGAAAGTAGATTTTTTAAAACCTTTGCATCTGTTGCACAATATCCAGATCGGCTTTCCGATTTTGCCTCGGTATCCGGATTCCCATTTATACTCCTATGCACTTTCTTCGTTGGCCTTGGACTTCTCCAAGTCTATCTCAGATTGGCGTTTCTCCATTCGGTACGCTTTTTAGTTTTCTGTAAGTTTAGTTTTGGACACCAGCACGTAGCCAACTTACAAAGGCACTTAACGCAGCAACACAACGGTGCGCACCAACAACAAAAGTAGATTAGTAGACAAATAACGACGAGACCACCTATAGCGATTGCCCCGATAATCAATGCATCTGTAAATTTACAAGGCAATAGTTAGTTACTTGTAGGCAACGTATACATGAAAAGTCGTGAAAGATCAAAACTCGTAGTTTTGAACAAAAGCAAAAAACTGAAACGCAAAACTGAGCTTTTCTTCTATATAATTCTAATATTCTAATGTTAACTCCAACTTAAAGACCTCCCAGCGCAAATACCCAACTAAGATGTTCCTATTGTATGTAACGGATACAATGATACTCTTGCATATCTTTGCATTGATCAATAGGAACATACTGAATTCGATAGTGAAGGAAAAGGAAAAAACAGGCACCGTTTTCGAAAACTGTTGTTGGATTGCGTTAGGTATACATTAAGGCTAATATAAGTGACCTTCGGATTTACTTCGTTGGTGGTAAAGCGTTATTACAGTTAAATACATAGTTCGATAGAACTAAGCTTGCACAGAGTACTACCGAGTTATATACGCATATACGTATGTGTTAATATTGAACATATCCAGCAGTTCTACCCAAAAACAATCGTTTCCTATTTCTATGCTGTAGAAATTTAAAAATCGAATGATATTATCTAGCTCATATACGCAATTCGTTCAATATCATTTATGCTTACGTTTCTCTAAAAACTTTAAAATGACGTCAGAGATGGGCTTTTCGGACGCTGGTACAATTGGGCCGTTCATTGTAGCTTACTTCGTGAAGCGTTCGGTGACGGAATTGTGCGCGCGATCCTCGACTTTTTTATCGGCCGCACGGCGACATAACAAGGTCTTGGCATACCAATTTGACAGGATTTTTTACCGCGTCGACCTTCGTTTTGTTTATTTAGCCATTGAAGAAAAGCTTGGCTTAACATAGCCTGTAAGCCTACTTCATCGAGACACCCGACGAGAATCGGTGTAAAACGAAATGCGCAAACACTATGGTACCTGACTGGGTAAGTGACATCAATTTGTGATAAGTCTTGTCCTAATTGTTGTAGTATTCTGGCAAAAAAGTCGTGCTTATTCCCTTTGGTAGCACGCGTGCAAGATCGATCAACAATGAAGTTGAGTAGATTATGTTAAGCGTTGTGGTCATATATATCTAACGACCCCGGTGAACCATAACTTTCCAAGATCATACGAAGTTAATTATAAGGCACAACAGAAAAAGAAGCAAAAACACGCTTAACTGTGCGAATATACTTGGAAAGTTTGACTGAATGCACTGTTTACCATTCTGAGTAATAATCCAAATTCAAAATTTTTTGGTGCTTGTGCGCCATCCATTTGAGTAGATCGTTTTTCTTGGCACTATTAAAATTAATCTACGTCATGAGCTTCTATTTTTGAAACCCACAAAGAGAATTAACAAGACCCATTAGGATTGACATTGGACATAAACACTAAGATAACATCAATAATCTGCACCCGTACATTGGTGGCAAGTCTTCACCAGCTTTCACTTGAAATGACCTTTAAAGGTTACTTCGTTGTTCTTTATAATAACAGTAAAGTGACCATTTGTTTGCTGCCGATACGAATAAAATGGCTACTTTTTAACAATGTGGCGAGCTGCATCGGTTGCTGCTTTAGAAGGTTTAGAACGATGCCTAATGAAGCTATGCAAGTAACCCGGAATTTATCGTTCCACTGTTAGAGAATCCCGAAACAGAAATTCGAAATTTTAAGCGAAACCTCGGTCCTACACTACGACTTCGATGATTCCACGTAATAATCAATAGATGCACAAAAAGCGTTGATGTATCAGCTATGACTTTGACGCTAACGACCTTGAAGCCTTAAACTAGTCTTGTATCTAACAATTTCGTTGAGTGAATAGCCTCCACTACTGTCCAAGAATTAACCTTCTGTAACGGAAATTTGTCCACAAGCACTTGGTTATGAAAAACCACATCCCTCTTAACTATTGTGTTGGTGCGGTGATTGTTGTCAAAAAGGATATATAAACGAATCTGTGCTAAATAATCCCCGTGTTAAAGGGGGACAAACTCATGGCAGGACAAATAGGCAAGCGGCGCTACTGGAATCTGAGTATCGTAATCGTTTTGTCTGTTACTCAGTTTAATGCTAGTATTCTCGTGCGATGCCTATACGGTGATAATCTGGTTTTAGCCGCTCACATGTGTTTGACTATTTATTGATGAGGCACTACGCTTTAGCGATACTCATAATAGCTAGAGTCGGTTCTCCTGTGAAAGCCGAACTCGCTAAAACTGGGTATAAGGACTGGGAAAATCGTCTTGCGGGTGATGTCCCATTCAATCAATAACTGGTCAATACACTCAAAAGAAACTGAAACTGTAGCATCGGACTAAAACAAAGGATGGTAGAATTTCAAAAAACAATTCAGCTTTAATCTGACGATATATGAATTTACAACTCACTGAGAGTAGCCAGAGGTTTTAGTAAGTACAAATCTCAGGAGTACTAATTTGTTCATACGTCCACATGGGAGCAGGCAGGACCCGTCGTGTTTTGATTCAACATCTGATTGCGTATAGAATCCATACTACACTCGGAACAATACAATTGCCTATACTACAATTATAATAGAGTAAACAAACAGTAAAAGTTCATTAGCCGTACTTTGAATAGCAATATTTATGGCATACTCCACAATACGCGTTCTATCAAAGCGCCACCTAGAGAATCATTGTTATCATCAACTTAAAAAAATAACGCCTTCCACAATGACCAACTGCTTGCTGTTTCTACCTGCTCATTAGAGAGGAAACTGGGTCTATTGATGACCTCTGCGAAACTTTAGAACAGAGCAGTTAGATCGCGTAGCAACTCTTTAATGTCATGCTTGTTTTGCTTTTACTTTCTGAATGACAAGATCAGGCCTTCTGTAACTTTGTACCTAGAGCTTAGGCCCAGCTGAAGAGGAAACACTTCGACTAGAGAGTGGAAATTACAGAAAAATTGGAGCGATACTTCAAATCACCAGAAAAGATACCTCTTTGAATCTTTGGTTGAATGGTTGGGAATTTCGTATAGATACTAAAGGCGAAATTACCATGAAATATACTGAAATATAACACTCGTCGTACGGATAATTTTTTTCGTAAATTAAGTCCCCTGGAAAAACAAGCCAGAAAATATTGCAGACAGAAACAGTCTTCTCGACAATACTACCAATTCCCAAAATATCCTTTAAAGAGTATATGACCATGGTTCAGAGAACTGCAAAAAACCTTGAACTCCTTTAAAAGATCCTTGAAAAATGCTCACGAGCCATGATTCGACGTTTAAACGGAGCTGAGCAAAATAAATTGCATTGGAAGGAAATGTGTAATCACGTTTTATTTACCATAAATCGATTCTATATTTATCCTCAGTGGGTCCTAGAAATTATTTTACAGGATTTTTATTGATCTACGATTTCCAAAAGAGGCTCTGACACTAAGTAGTAAAACAACGAGGAAGGTTTCAGTCATCGATTCATCTTTTTTATTTTTGGACTAAAATGCATAAAATAAACACCTTTTGGAAAATGTCATTTTGTCTTTCAACTCATATTTAGCTTTTTAATTCCGTAAATAAGAAGTTGGTATTGATAGAAATATCAATTCAATCATAGAATATAGAATAGAAATCAAGAAAAACATTCTTTTTGTTTTTATACAGAGCAGTGTGCGCGAAGCGCTTGGACACGCCGTTCAATCTACCTACTTTGCAGCGTATTGATAATTTCTATGTATAACATTTTCAAGTTCTTAAATAAATATCTCTTATAGCTTAATGGCCTCTATATGATTACAAAAGGATTTTTATAAAACGTAACTGTCTTTTAGTTTGGTCGTGAATATGCAGCCGTGGTGGCCATAAGCCTAAGACCGAAAAACGGCCTTATTCATTTGCGCGCTAGACAGATCGCACCAAAGTCAAGGCTTTCTTTTTGTCTAAAATAGGCGGTTTACCTTATTGTCAGTTTTCAGTATTTTTCAAATCTAAATCAAAAACAAAAAATTACTGCACAATCTATGAAAGTTTGGCAGCTATGCTAGAGTTTCATTAACCTCATAAGGGTCTTTTAAATTCTTTGAATGAATATAAGTTCTGTGAATATAAGGGATTTCGTTAAAGCAGAATCTTAAGAAATATTGAATTTAAGAAATACTTGCCAACGATTCTAGGCACAATGCACGCTCAAGATATTTCGACATCATTTAAATTTCTAAGCAGGCTGTGACGGATTAACTTGATCGGTGCAAAGATTAGCTAAAAGTTTATGTCGATGATGACAAGAGGATTTGGTGCTAGCGTTTGCTGCGGTGAAGCAATTTAGTTGTGACTTTTCAATATGAATATGCGAATTAGTCGACCTCCTACAGAGTCGGCATTAAAGTGTTTCGAAAAATAACTTCAGAAATAGTCTGAGAAATTCAGTTTCGTCGAGGAAGCATCAGATTGTTGCATGCAAGCTGCATATAATATTTCACCGCTAATTCATTTTCCGATGGCTCGTCACTAGTTTTGTGATTGTGCGCGTCAGTAACAAAATAATTAAAATAATAATAATGATTTTGCGGACGGTTGGGTTTATGCGATTATAAATGCTTTCTTTTAAACAAATACTTCAAGTTTTTACGTCCTGTAGTGACGTTGAACATTATTTCCACCAGTTGAACGATGGCACGCAAGTAAGCATGTTGACGTTCTGTTTTCAAACAAGAACGTCTAAGTTCGTTAGATAAGTGCGTTACTGCGGTAGCATAGAAAAATAAGGTAGGGTAGACAGTAGATGGTCATAAACTGGATGGTAAAAGCACAAAGTCGTAAGGCCTTAAGTGAAGACTAGTCTTTATTTTTAACCTTTATCTACACTTAATCCAGACCTGTCAACCAATACTAGTTAGCTTTGACCAGTAGTTAATTCAAATTATTGCAAATTTAATTCAAAAAGTGCTCAATTGTTGCATGTCTTTTTCTTATGAGAGTTCGTGTTAACATACCGATAATGAATGTCGCTGTACATAACATACGTGCATGCAATATCCCGCGGTACTCACTTGCCTTGAACCTCACCTTCTGCCTTCCTGTAGTCAGTACGAGCAGTCTGAGCAGAGTGTGATTGGATTCAGTATTTGCAATGCGCATTAACTTAGCTTTTGGCGAAGTTCATCTAGAGCTTCTTCATCTAGAACGTTGTCACGTTGGTAATAATGTAGAATAGTACAAGCACGATCCGCTTACACGAGGCTCGGGGACGAGTTTCTTTCAGATGGTTTCTCTCAAACTGCCCTGAGTTCCTCTTCATAGATCTTATTTGAGACGACATATAGGCGCCAGTATGCGTCATGTCGAATATCTGCAAAAACATTCGTTGGTAAGAATATCACCTTAAAATGGAGACTTCTTTAAAAACAGATAATTTGCTTAAACAATAACAGTAAATGTCTATTATATACTTAAGCATTCGCGCTTACGTATATTGGATCCGGCCCCACACAACAGCCACACACAAACAACAACAGCAATAACAAGCCACACGGTCTTGATTAAATGGCATCTGCTTTAGAAGTTGTTCCAAAACAACAGACACATTTACATGTTCATGCAAACATGGACTGATGCGCAACGATCAAGTTTGTGATTTTCGATTAGAGGACTACGTGTTAAAATCATAAAGACGTTCTTCTTGAATTCGCACGGTTTCATCCTTTCAAATGATTTAGTGGAGTACTTTTTTTGAATAGTTTTTGTAACAATATGAACTCAAGGTTCTAAAATATCGAAGAATTTAGCCGAAGTATCTACTAATACAAACTACTTTATTCGAATCCTATTGAGACGCCAGCAGGCCTAGTGGATGAAGTTCTAGCTTTTGCCCTAGCGTTTTACCTTCGTCGTCTATAAGTATGTGACAACGAGACTGAGAACGCAAATATTTCCACATATTATGAGCAATTTAAGCTTTGCAATGCTTTTCGTAGAAGGCGAAAAGTGCAGAACTTCGTATAAGCGGAATTTCAATTAAATTATGGAGACGGCAACAGGGTTTTTCGTTTTACTGAGTAAATTTGCTGAAACTCAGAAGAAGTCAATATTGAACCACGCCCTCGCCATTTTAACGTCAGATTCGTTTCCGCGAACGAAACAGAAGCTTTGTTGTGGTGCTCCACAGGTAACTCGATAAATTCGACAATCATCATAAAAGCCACGTCTGTGTCTATGATTAAATAAAGTGTGGTATCAAAGCGATCCAAAAAAACCAAGGATAAGTAAAAACCAAAGATATATTCAAAAAGCCAATTCGCAATAATGATAATCTAAACTGGGAGAATATTTTGATATCTAATACTTGCAAAGGTGTATTTTTGTTGTGGTAATTAAGCCAATTTTTAAGTATTTATTAGGACTACGATGGGCTGGCTTCATCAGTAACTAGCGATGTTGTTCTAAAATGAACAGCAATTGATTAACATAGAAGATCGAAGGAGCTAAACAACCACTAGACCACAGCAACCGACTAAGTTCAAATTTTTTTATAGTATTCTACATGTTTCCAGCGGAAGCTAGTTATCCCTAACTTTAGAACGTATTCAGTGTAATTAGTATAAATGGGCTGTCCGATGGGCCGTAACACGCTACGAAACGATCCTCGTAGATTCTCATAACTATAAAGGCAAGGTTAACATATCTAAATTAACGAAACGTTGATACGGTATGGTGTCGCCCATAACAACAAAAAGCGTCGTTACACTAAGAACGTATTAACTTTCTTTGAGCAAACAAAAAAAAAAACTATGTTTGTGAAATTTTTCAAAACAGGTTAAAATTTCATTAATTGGTGTGACAGGCAAAGCCTTTTATGGCTTCATTCTGTTCGGCTGCTTTCGCTATAGTTCAGAGAGTTCGGTAACGCGGAACATCATTATCAATATGTTTGAAGGAACATTTACAACGTTCCTGTTATCGTTTCTTATTCTTCTTTGTTGTTATTGTCTCCTGTTCTTAAGTTTTAGCGGAACCCTTTATATCTAAATAATCGCTTTGGATGAACTATGTCGCTTTAAATCGTTTGAACGTTCACCAGGTCGGTGAGAAAGTAATGACGGCTTTTCGTCATATGCCACCGTTTCCCTTCAGCGATGTGAGGTCTAGCATGCTGTCGGTGATCTCACAACCAATTAATCGATATTAATCGATGAAATTGATCAAAACACAGTAAACATGAAAAAATGTCGTGATTAAAATTTACTCATTATACGTCATTCTTTTAGCTGCCGAATCCAAGACTTTTGGAAACAGATCTTACGGAAACAAGCCCTTGCTTATTTTTGCAAGCCAATTATACGTCTCATTAGTAAGGAAGCATGCTAATATTTGGAAAAATAGGTCCGTTTATGGCTGCTGAATTTATCGAAGCTGAATATGATGACGAGAAAATTTGAATTCCGTCCATTCTATAGATAGTGAGGTATTGGGCACTGCAACGCCATGGACACATCGCCATATAGTCGTGAGTGATGGTAAAACCCGGAGTAAAAACCTACTTTGAGACAGGCGGCGTTGATGTCCAGAATTGCCTATTGCATCCGTGATATTAATGACAAGCTATGCAACGTTTTAATGTGGTACAGAGAAGTGCATCATGTGAACCTATCTGACCTAGTACGTGAGTGCTACCCGGCGCAATGCTACAGAGCGTGAGTTCTAATTCTTAATCTTACTATAGAAGAAATAGAAGCGGGTACCCAAAGCACCCAGAAGAATATGAAAAAATGGTATCCATGCCGCCTATTACAGTACTGCACAAGTATGTACATTTTATGCAAAAATCAGACTTACCACGTCAAAATGTTGTTGGAACATATCGTGGTAACTAACCGTTTTTAATTACCTAACAAAATTATTATATGTTCTTGTACAAATCTACATATAATCGAGCACGATGAACTTCTATGTGCAGGTTTTTTGTGATCACGTGCTTGTGGGGCGTATCAAAAAGTAACAACACAATAGTACGACGATCGGCATAGAATACTGAATACGCAACGAACAACTCCGTAAATAATTTCTTTAACAGAATGTAATTTGTGTAACATTCAGTATCTCTAACAGTTTATCATTTCAAGCGTCACAATATTCTACCAGAATCAGACGTCGAAGAAAAATCAATGAATACATTGTTTTTACGTAGGTAGAAATGAGAGAAGTACTCAACCGCAAAGAAGTGCAACTTCGTTTCTTTTTTAGTCCCTAATCATGATGGGGTGGTTGCAGAGAGCAATTCTTAGTTCTGTTCATGTTGACAGTTGAACTCATTACAGCACGTTATGCCTAAATTTGAAAGTTTGTGTGCGAACTGCAAAGGGCTGCTGTTTCGGCTATAATATATAATGAGAATGGTTACTCAGCACCGATAGTAGGTCATCTGTGAGTAAAAAAAAGTGCGACTTATGCCTTTAGGCAATAAAGGCCATGGACCAACTACCGATTATTTTAAATTTAAAATAGTGAACGCTATTGTATAAAATATAGTTTGAGAAACACTTTACCTTGGTTTAATCTCATAGACTCACACGACGTCAATATTTTCTCAATAAATGTCGCTACCAAAATTATTCGCAAAAAAGCTCGTAACTGACATGGCTGTAGTAAATAGATATGCATAGAGTTAGTTATAGTGGAGTCCTAGTGGAGTGACGAGCTGTTGGCAATGAGTCCTATCGATAAATAAGGTATAAGGTCTGATATTGCAATTGTTATGCATTTTTTGACGTCTCGTTTACGTGACGTTTCGGGTACAACTTCTAATCAACGATTGCGTCCATCGGATACATTCGCAGCACGACGAGCAGACGAACTCTCTATTAAATAGGAGGATGAGTATCAGAATACGGATGCCCTTCCCTTTGGACATGTACAGCATAGGGTAACGGGCTTCATCCAGCCAAGAAACGTGATGTCAATAGCAAGACTAAATATTCGCGGGCATTAGCTACTGTGGTTTAGTTCATGATCACAAGATGAAGATCGAGAGATACTAGACGATTGTAACGATGCCCTGTGAGCTGTTTTATATGAATTAAATGTGCTTCCAAACTGTCAATTAGGACAATCTGCAGCGACTCGAGATCCTTGCGAAGCTTCAAGGAAGCCATCGGGATAACCTCAAATAGAATGTACAACAGTGGCAAACATAAATTGTGTGATAAGAAAAGTAAAAGCGCAAATACCTACATTCTGGTTCAGCTCACTAGTCTGATTAACAGCAAGACCAATGCTATGCATTTCCTATAAAGACAATGGGAAAGCAAATCTTGAATATCCAAATGGCACGAACCCTTCGAAAATGTCGGCGACACTCCGGATATCAATAATTTTTTTTTTGAGTATAAAAAACATTCTATGCGTTTCCCGATTATCGTCAAGTAGACGTTTTTCAGCGACTTACTGAGACATAATTATGCTACAAAGTTACGGAGAATGGGCGTTGTAGTATGCACTTTGCGCGTGGCAAGTAAAAGACTAATTTAGGTTGAGTTTCGGTATAGTAACGTAGTTACACAATGTGCTTCCAAAAAAATGTCAACAAATGTATGAAACGTGTAAAGTAGTATAGGAAAAAAGTATATGTCTGCCTACATGTCCTGTTTTTTTGGGCGGGGGGGGGAGGCTGGTGACAACTTAAATTTCTTAAAAAATATTTAATACTTAAATACCTTTTTCAGTAGACCAAAATACCATTGTTTAGGTCGAGGTACGAACGCTGTGCTGAAACACATCTTTTCCATGTAGATGAGTCTATATCTCATCCGCAGTATTCCTCCTTGTGTTTTATGAAAATGCTTTTTTTTTTTTGGCTTGACAGCTCTGTGAAGGTGAAGTGGAACAATTCGACGCATATAGTAGAGCAACAAAGAAATAACTATTGGAAAGGCGTAAGTAACTGAAGCCCCTAGTAGATATGAAAAGTACGTCTGCTGATACTGTGTTTTTTGCATACATTTTTCCACTTGTATATACTGTGAGGACGATATTGTGATTTATCTGTTTTGTTTCTTAAAAAAACACAAAAAACCCACAGGGGTGCACCGGTCATATAGATTTTATATATTCAAGCTTATAGCTGAAAATCGGTATCCACCATAGGGTTAAATATATCTACTTTATGTACGTCTATCTATGTTTCGAGTTTTATGCCTGCCGTTAAGCATAAGGCATTAGACAGCTTCCAGCACGACATGACCCGTATGTCAATGCCCGGGTTCGAACCTAGACCACAACGCATCCCTGAAGAGTTAGCAGGCAAACACATTATTCAATAAGCTATCGCGGAGACCGTGATGTACCTAGGTGCCAAATTCTGGAGGTAGCTGGTCTGCCATCTAACTCGCATGTACAGTGTGCGTACGACATGTTTCAATAAACGTATGACGATTTCACAATAACAACGGAAGCTTTACAATAAATAAACTATTACAGAAACAGATAGAACAAAGTGTCGATCAAATAAAACAAGAACTTTAGATTTTACTTGATAGCCGAACAGACTCTACTGTTAACACGTAACGAAGAGTTCGATGCCGTTCTACGTGATACAGCATTATAAGCGTAAAGGGCGTTCGAAATCCCGACATCGTATTAATAATTGTTTTTATTATCAGCGTATTACATGATTAAAATATATACTTACGTTTGATTTACTCTTCCGAAGCGAAAAGCGTTCCGAATTTTACATTTGCTACAGCATTACTTGAGCACTATTTCAACTTTGTAAGGACACCCCTCCTGACACGGAAAAAACCGTAAGTTTAGGTCCGGTTGCAATCGTTATTAAGAACCTACTTTTCCGTTGTTAACCTACATCCACTGCTACTTTGCACGTGACCATCGATTTATATTGATATAGTACAACAGATACGCACGTTCCAACTTCTGTGACATCCCTACCCTCCGTAGGCGATAATACGTCAAGCTTTAAAGAAGGACATGCAACGGGTAACGGAAGACGAACAAACAATCTCCGTCACCGTATATTTATTTCACATAAATCAATGTATAAACTAGCTCTCGTCATATCTCTTAACTGTTATGGTAGCAATAGAATCTTGACAACCTAATTAGTTTTCGTTTGTAGTTTTTTTTTATTATACTGACAACCTAGTCTTCACAAACCAGTACCTCGTGTTTGCTCTACAATGCCTTTTGGCTGTTCCTTGAAGCATTAGCCGCAGGTTTCTATTCCTATACGGCCGTTACTGTGATGCATGACGTTATCATGACGCCCTGGGTTGTCTCTGACTCAGCCCTTAGATTAGATACTTGTAATACTGCGCGGCTTATTTTTCTTGCAAGTATGGGATAGACTAGTTTTTTTGCAACCTAAGGATAGGTTGTCCGAACCGTTGTGCCTATTTGATAAGTGTTAATTATTCGACCAATGTCATACGCAATTTAGTCCGCTTGGGGGATTTGTTTTGAATGAGCTAATGTAGGAGATTTGGAACGTTCGTAAATTACACCTTGAAATATATTATTTTTGAAGGAAACCTGATTTTTAGCATAGGTCTCCGTCTGTCTGATGTATATCTGTGACAAGCCGTTCGGTCACAACAACTCACTCTGTATCCGTTTGGCGGTGACAAGACAATGTTCAAAACATTGTTACATTTCATACCAATTCGATTTCAAATACAGCTAGGCCCGATAAGACGATTGTTTTTGCACGTGATGGTACATTGTGTATCACCATTGCACGCAGCCATTGTGTGAGTAATTAATACTTCATAATGAACGGAACAGAACATGAGCATAATGAAGAGTTGAATGACTTTATTAGGTTATAGTTAATAAAATTGTAGCCTTCCTTAGGGACTGCTTCATTGAAGAAGAACTTTTTGATCTTAGTTCATTTGTCATTTCAATGGAATTATAGGTTATGAAATATCGGTTGCCCACAAGCCTCTCTATTTTTCTTTATTTTCGCTACAAAACCGAAAAACAGTACTGACACAACAAGCAATCTACTTTCATTTAAACTGGATGTGGCATGGGAACTTTATTAAGTGTTACAGGATTGTTATAATAACACATTGGTTCTCGCTTGATACTCAACGGTTGGTCAGCAACCCCTGAAACAATTACGTAAGAAAACGTACTTATAGTAACTGTGTGGCAGCGGCGGTCTCAGCAGGACTAGCCTCAGCTTCTGCAAGAATAACTTCAGTTTTGGCAGCTTCTGTTAAAACCGGTGCCTCGGTCTCAATAGCTTCAGTCTTTGTCGCCTCCGTCGGAGCCGCAGTGCTCGAAGCCGTAAAAAATTTTCGAGTCGTGGGAGCTTTTTCCGTAGTGGACGCTGGTGTAGTGATATCATACGCAGGGTCACATCCTGCCTTCCGTGGATCCATGCATCTCTGCACACGTCATAAATAATGATTCATTAGTTCGAATTTCCAGTATATATTTATATATATATATATATATATATATATATATATACATGTATAGATAAACCTCGGTTGACTTTAATATTTTTTCTGTAAGATACACTTCGTCTTCGAGATCACGTATGATTGCTCGAAGGCAAGCAGGAACAATGCCACTACCACTGGCTTACCGCTTCTAATTACTAGTAAGGCTTTGATTTGCGCTAATGTATTGAATTGAAAAGTAGGCGCAACTAATCGGATGGAATTATTTAGCTAGCATCATTATGCTGTAAAACAGAAACGAAAAAAGAGAGCTGCAAGTAAAGAAAATAATACTAACCAGATGGGTGGGGCTGAAGTGCTGTCCGAACCTACACGTAAATTTAGCCGAAAACCAAAAGCTGCACCTGGAATACATTGTGCAGTCGTTGGGGTCTGGCACAAGCTGCGAATTCATTGTAGCATCTGGCGGGCAATCTGGACTACCTGGTCCAAAGCTGAAGGGTTTTGCTTGAACCTCTAAGGCAAGCATTGGCATAAGGCAGCATGCAACAGCGAGGAACATCATCTTCTCCAGTCGTTTATTCAGAAAGCTCAGGCTGTAGAAAAAGGGAAATGCAAAATAATATATCACAAAGTAACCCGAAAAATGTTCACTCGACAGGGTCCTTTGTTTCGAACAGTATTTTGCAAAAGGAATGGCCGATCAATCTCACGTTAGAACTATTTACGTAACACGACTGGCGATACCTAGCCGTGTTAAGAGCTTATATAGTCAGAGGGATATCATAAATTGTTAAACCTTATCTAATCGTTCGGAATCTCTACAACGATGGACGACGAACTGCGTCATTGATTCAGTGAGAAGAGATGGCTAGCGGTCAGTTACATCCGAAAGCAGAATTCTCGTTCTCATACTTCTACGATCATTATGATCGTAGGTATCCTCAGAATCTATCAGAACGAGTATTGTGCATTTTGAAGCTGGCTGGTTCGAACTGGATATCAATTAACTAGTGGTGTTTTGCATTGTGTAAGTCTGATTTTTTGCACGATCTCCTATAAAATCTGATTCATTTTTTAAGCCCCTTTGACGGAACACGTTGTGTCCAGTACTTAATCACTTACTGGCTCATTTACTACTGCCCTATTATAGTGCCTCGAAAAGGCACCGCACGTATATACTTATATCGATATACACAGTTATAGAGGACAACTCGTAACGTCTACTTACTTATACCGTGATTAGGTTTTCTCTAGCCACGAACAGGTGGAAGGGATTGGCTAGACATAAACTTATCCCTTCTAACGAATATATTAATTGCTTGCTCGTCGTACGTTCTGAGCAACACATCTCTTTTTCCACTCTCATACAGAATCATGATATAAAAATATACTCACAAATCGGTAAGTATGGCTAATCAGGCAGACCCCTTCCTTTGCATACATTTACCATTATGTTGATGACTGATCTTCTGGCGCGCAAGAGCTTGCCAGGTCCTTTGTTCCCACAAAAATCCTCGGGCCTTGGCGTTGCTTAAAGGTCATGAGATAGTGATGTTGCCTATCGAAAGCGTGTCGAAATGATTTAAAGAAACAAGCGTTGCGATAATTGTGTATATATGGATACGGCAAAAAAATATTATATACTAGAAAATGGAGTCGAAAAAATCGCCAAAACTCTAGTGAATAAAGTACATTATAATATAAAGTTAGTATCCGCTGGGCACATATATATACACATAACATTTGAGTCTTTATTTAGTAAACCGGCCGTATCAAATGAAAGTCGAAAAAAAAATGTATAATTCCCGACTCCCGTTTGATGTAGTAAATTTAGAAAAAAACAACTACGATTCTTAGCGCTGTAGTTTTACAGGTGCCAAAAATCAAAATCATCAAAACCATAATAGTTCTCAGCGATATATATA
>NW_019213393.1:14982-20631 GCF_002532875.2 Varroa jacobsoni
ATATATGCTCGCTTACTTATGCTACAAGCATTACATTCACCTTTTCCACTTTAGTTTTAATTAAGGCATACCCAATTTTATACCGTGTTAAATTACAATTTACTGCATTCAATACTAAAATACTAATTTTTACACTTCTAAGCCGTCACGTTACCTTTAGCCATTACGCCGAAGTCCCATAATGACCGCCGAGGGCAAAGACCGTCTGTGTTAAAGGTTCGTAATCTCGGACCTACAGGAATTGAACATTAGTTTCTTTTCGCTTATATCCACAATGAGCTTCACAAAGCTTTACCGTTCTTGTAGGGTTATCCTTCGTCTAAAAGACATTTTTCAAGTCTCAAGCGTTGCGGACGCACGTCACAACGAACGGCCCGTCAATAAATGTACCTATAGAGGTTGAGAAACGCTTTGCTGATGCGTGCATGCGGTTATCCACTATTTTTGACAATAGAGGCAAAACTGTAATTTCAACAGCAACACCACAAGTTCAGGACGGTAGAGGGAAGAAGCTCATCTTCGTTAGGAAATAGATGGATCGTCTGTATTGGCGGTGATCATAAAAACACGGTGAAGCTTTGCGTACGCGAAAGCCAACGATCCATAGTAGGAAGGGGAGTAGTAATAGATTGTCATAAAACTACTAGCGTTTTGCAAACTAGATGGCTTGATATGATCCGCGTCAGACCGGCGCTGGTGTTATTTGGAAGGTGAAACTTAACAGCAGTGCTGCTAAACTTGTTGGACCGCAATTATTTAAGCTCAAGATAGCACACCTTGATGATAAGAGAAACGTGTGCAAAAATTCGCTTTATTTTACCATTTTATTACAAAATAAACAAAAATGCCTAGATCGATCGAAAAACTTGTGCTGTTGATGTATATCTGCCTGTATGGGGAGAAGCAACTTAAAGATGGCTCTGTTTTTCGTTCCGGAAATTTCGATTTGAAAGGTGCTCCTTGCAGCGGTCGATCATTTATGAAAAATGGTCATCAAACTATTGAGCAAAACCGACATGTGACTGGTCCTGATACGGCCAGGGAAGTGAACATACATCACTGAACAAGCTTCAGGAAGCTGGCTACAAAAAAGTGAACTTGAGTATGGCTACTACAAACGCAAAAAAATCTACTCGACCGTCTCTAAAATTTGACAGAAACGCAAGGCCGAAACCAAGCCACTTGTAAAGCGGTCGACCGTGAGCAATAAACAGCGAAATAGGAAAATGTGGACCGAAATCTGTGGCGAAGGTCAGGCTACCGTTAGAAAAGACGATGCTATGTGTTGAATACGATAGGAAGTATTTGGTGGTCTATTATGAGTCGCACGCCTCTGCCATAAACAACTAATAAAACTGCAATGAGCTATTGAAAAGAAAAATAATTGTTATAACTTTTCTCCCAGAGAGCTCAACAATTCTATAGTGATAGGAATGTCATATTATCAAAAAAAAAATGACAGAAGATCGATCAAAATCATGCATATTTTGTTTTTGGTGGTATAATTTAAAAAAAAAAAAAATGACAAATATTTCAATTTTAGCTTAGAACAGTCAATACTTTTCCACAAATCCATATATCATATATATACAAGATGGGGCAAATGTTCGTGAATTTTTACTTTCCATTCGTACAACATCTATACGATAGGCCGTACATAGGGGGCTGAGTAATCTCAAGACTGCTTAACGCTATCGCTGAAAGCAGTCATAACCACGTGAAGGAATTACAATGGTGTATTCACCAAAGATGATCTTATTATATGGCGGAATTGGGCTTATTACAATTGATTTCGTTTCTAAAAAAAATTGAATTGAAGATACCTATGTCGTTGGCCCGTAAACGTTTGGTTTGTGAGGCTATATGAGCCAGTGAGTTATATAAACTATTAAGAATTTCGGACGAAATGGTCAGTGATTTAACAAAAACTAAATATGATTAAAAAAAAAAGGGAAATATGATAAAAAGGTTAGTTCAAGAAGAGGACATTTTTCAATCATTTACTGTCAGGTTAGACCGGTTAAAAATTATGATTTGTCCATTATAAGTCCATATGATGCCCTGCTATGCAGGGTGGAGCCGGCTTCCGAATAGCGTACACTTGAGAAGATAAGAGAAACAGTATCAATGTGCACACCGTTTTCCAAAGCCAATTTGATCGGATTGTATCGTGGTTATGCATGGTTCTGGCGTGAACAATCAGCCACGGTAAATTCAGGTTTATAATGATTTATATTTTATTACATTTACTTATGATGATATAATTTTGTCCTAATAATACGTTATGCTTATAAACTCGCCGAATTTTCAGTGTAAAACAAGAGTGTAAAACTACGGTGCCTTATCTATACACATATATGCACACCTACTAATCTAAGTTGTAGTCTGAAGCTACTTTTTTAAAATTTCTCTATGAAATTCGCATTGACGATACCCAATTGATCATGTAACCTAATTTAATAAAATTATCTTATTAAAACATAACTTACTTTCTGTTTGAGAACACAATTTTAAGACAGCTGCCAGAAAAATCGTGGCGCTTGTTTTGCTTCTGCATCGTTCAACGGAAGTTAAATAAACTACTTAGATGTTTCATATAACTTTACCCGTTGAAACTTAATAAAAACAAATAACGTGAATCGCACGAAATTTTTTAGTTACGTGAGTATTAGAGGCATTCCGTAGATCCGTTCAGTAGTATTAACATTTCAAATTATCGTTTATGTGCTCGAAAACAACGAACTGGCCCATATAGTTTCTGCCCCATATACCCCTACCTTCATTTATTTGTTGAGCGAATTTTTTCAATACCTTTGGGGAACTTCTTTCTACCTTGAATACATACATACATACATCGAGAGAGAAAGAAAGAAAGAACGGAAGAAACTTATGAATTTACCGCTTTGAATGGATGGTACGATCGATTGGTGAAATTATGATAAATGAGACCACTTTTTAAAGAACTTCTCATTCTGTCGTTTAACCCACACACAGCTTTTAATAGACATGCTGTGTATATATACTGCGTAAAAGTTTTTAGAGCTGTTCGACCCAAAATCGATTCTATATTTTTTCCAAATTATCCCATGGCTATCACCCATAGGGTATCAATGGGTGATACGGAATTGCAAATCGGAGAAGTTAGTGAGGTAACGAATATGCGGTGACAATATGCAGGGTGCTTCAATGCTAGCGACCTATAGCTTAAGAAAGGGCTAATAAAGATAAACTTATTTCTTGTAATCGAACACAATTTTTTTCATTACTTTTGTCTATTAAACCTTTCCAGTTATCTATCTTAAAAAGTACCAAAAAGTATTCAGGCCCATAGGCCATTTTACAACAATTATAGCATGACATGTTGGTATTACTATCTACCTGATGAATAAGATAGGGACTGATTTACTGGGAAGACTGGTTGAGTTGTGTCGAAATTTGCCTCTAGTCCATTTTTGGTACTATGTCACACTGGGTTGCACTTCATCAACAAGATTGTATGGCTAATTAGTCACTAGCGGCAATAAAAAAAAAAATGTGGTACAAGGTCCCATTTAAAATTAATAACAGTTTTCGCCTTTTTATGAATAAGCCTATTATATAGTTTCGTATCTTTATAAATGTCCTTTGTGGACATAAATAACAACGAGGTGAATGTAGAAGGGGCATGAAAGGCTAAATCAGGATTTGTGCAGGGGGTCAATCGCCCTATAGAATGTATAATGGCGGTACCAAACGTAAGACAACTAATTTACGGCAGATATTGATGTTTCAAATGCTAGATTTGATTCTTCAGCTATTAAACACCCGTTTTATTAGTTAATAGTCCTGCCCAGCACGAAACAAGATATATGAAGTGGTTCAAGTCTAAGCTAAGCATGAAGGCTAGTTCTTCGTTGCCATGGTACAGCAGGACGAACAAGGGTTGGGTCTGTACTTGCATAGTACTAATTTATAACGTATATTTAGTAAAGTTGGTTTGCCATTGTTAAATATAGTACAGCTACTCTCGGAAGAAAATCAAATTGAAACGATTAATAGCGTTACGTACAACTAACATCGCTAATAACATTCACTTCGAACTGAACTAAAAAAAAAAAGTCATAGTTTTAAGTCAATGCTGGGACAATAGGTTGGGGGGTGGTCGGAGATGTCGACCGAACCTCCACTCTTTATTTCCGTATTTAGGACAGCAATGGTACAACAGAGTATCCATAAAAAATGGATGGAAGATTTTGTTTCGCAATAGCAATAAATATGGCACAATTGTTATGATAACATACGTCGCGCCTTGTTCAATACTCAGGGACGGTTAACTAATTAACCACCCAGGTATCAGAGAGGCTTCAAAAGTTCGAGATGTGATTGCGATGAAGGTTCAATCGGATCTCTCAGTTAGCAGATTAAATCTCTTAGAGGATAAATCCATACGAGGCCTCCCCTTTAACTTTGGCGCCAATGATTTTCTCACTCTTGGCGACAATGGAACCACTCGCAGAGATGGCACCGCTACCCTTGCCATCGGCGCTACCCTTGATGTCGGCGTTACTCTTACCATCGGCGCTACCCTTGATGTCGGCAACGTTATCAATCGCGCCAACAATCTTATCCTTGACAGCGGTAATTTTACCCTTGAGGTCAATGTTACCCTTGATGTCGGCGCTACCCTTACCATCGGCGTTACTCTCGATGTCGGCGCTACCCTTGATGTCGGCGTTACCCTTGACGTCGGCAGCCTTATTCTTCACGTCGACAGTCCTCTCCTTGACAACGGTAATTTTACCCTTGATGTCGGCGTTACTCTCGATGTCGGCGCTACCCTTGATGTCGGCGTTACCCTTGACGTCGGCAGCCTTATTCTTCACGTCGACAGTCCTCTCCTTGACAACGGTAATTTTACCCTTGATGTCGGCGTTACCCTTGATGTCGGCGTTACCCTTGCCATCGGTGTTATCCTCGATGTCTGCGTTACCTTTGCTGTCGGTGTTACTCTCGATGTCGGCGTTACCCTTGCCATCGGTGTTACCCTTGATACCTGCGTCACCCTTGCCATCGGCGTTACCCTTGATGTCTGCGTCACCCTTGCCATCGGCGCTACCCTTGATGTCTGCGTCACCCTTGCCATCGGCGCTACCCTTGATGTCTGCGTCACCCTTGCCATCGGCGCTACCCTTGATGTCGGCGTTACCCTTACCATCGGCGTTACTCTCAATGTCGGCGTTACCCTTGCCATCGGTGTTACCCTTGATGTCTGCGTCACCCTTGCCATCGGCGCTACCCTTGATGTCAGCGTTACCCTTGATGTCGGCGTTACCCTTGATGTCAGCAACGTTATCAATCGCGTCAACAATCTTATCCTTGGCAGCGGTAATTTTACCCTTGAGGTCAATGTTACCCTTGATGTCGGCGTTAACCTTGATATCTGCGTTACCCTTGATGTCGGCGTTACCCTTGACGTCAGCAGCCTTATCCTTCACGTCGACAGTCTTATCCTTGACAACGGTAATTTTACCCTTGATGTCGGTGTTACCCTTGATGTCGGCGTTACCCTTGCCATCGGTGTTATCCTCGATGTCTGCGTTACCTTTGCTGTCGGTGTTACCCTCGATGTCGGCGTTACCCTTGCCATCGATGTTATCCTCGATGTCTGCG
>NW_019213393.1:20731-21869 GCF_002532875.2 Varroa jacobsoni
TTACCTTTGCTGTCGGTGTTACCCTCGATGTCGGCGTTACCCTTGCCATCGGTGTTACCCTTGGTGTCGGCGTTACCCTTGGTGTCGGCGTTACCCTTGATGTCGGCGTTACCCTTGATGTCAGCGTCACCCTTGACCTCGGCAGCCTTATCCTTCACGTCGGCAGCCTTATCCTTCACGTCGTCAGCCTTATCCTTCACGTCGGCAACCTTATCCTTCACGTCGGCAGCCTTATCCTTCACGACGGCAGCCTTATCCTTCACGTCGGCAGCCTTATCCTTCACGTCGACAGCCTTGTCCTTCACAACGGTAATTTTACCCTTGATGTCGGTGTTGCCCTTGATGTCGGCGTTACCCTTGATGCCGATTTTATTCTTGATATCGGCGTTACCCTTGATGTCAGCGTTACCCTTGACGTCGGCAGCCTTATCCTTCACGTCGATAGTCCTATCCCTGACAACGGTAATTTTACCCTTGATGTCGGCGTTACCTTTGCTGTCGGTTTTACCCTTGATGTCGGCGTTACCTTTGCTGTCGGTATTACCCTTGATGTCGACGTTATTCTTGACGTCTGCAGCGTTATCCTTCACGTCGACAGTCTTCTCCTTGACAACGGTAATTTTACCTTTGATGTCGGCGTTACCTTTGCTGTCGGTATTACCCTTGATGTCGTCTGCAGCGTTATCCTTCACGTCGACAGTCTTCTCCTTGACAACGGTAATTTTACCCTTGACATCGGTGTCACCCTTAATATGGACGTTACCCTTGATGTCGATGTTACTCTTGATGTCGGCGTTACCCTTGATGTCAGCGGTACCCTTGACAGCGGTAATTTCATCTTTAACGGCGCCAATTACATTAGATGCAGTTACGGTCTCGACATATGTAATTTTGGCGACGACGGTTTTATTCTCTCCAGTGGCGACATTATCCAACGTGCCGGCAATCTTATCCTTGATGCTGGCAGCGTCACCCTTGATGACGGTAATTTTATCCCTGACGATGGTAACCTTATTCTTACGGACGGCATTATCCTCGACAGCATTAGCTTCGGTGGAAATTTCAGCATTTGTACTGACGTTCTCGGTTGCGGAGGAAGCCTCAGTCTTTACATCGGCAGTCTCAACAGATTCGGTGG